>NC_058023.1:33277890-33319822 GCF_019176455.1 Solea senegalensis
GTTATTAACGGTTAATAAAAGCTTAATTACACATAACTTAACTCCCATAAAAACTTACTAGTGATGTGAACTGACCTGGAGCTCAAATGAAACTTTATTAACTGGAATAATACGAGTGAATGTGTTATTAAAACATAGCATGATGCTAAAGTGTTACCAAAACAACACAAACAGGATGTGTGTGTGTGTGTGTGTGTGTGTGTAACAAAGGAGAAAACAAATGATTTTGTTCACAGAAACAAAATCACAACAAATAAATAAAACTAGACACAAAGAAGCCAAAGAGGACGAGAGTTTCCATCGTCAGGTACTCACTCATGGTGGAAGTCCCGGGAAGGGCGGGGCTTCAGACAGGTGCGGTTCTTCTCCACTGGACGTTTCCTAAAGGCACTCATGACCTGAAGAAGACGAAGAAGGAGGAAGAAAAATGACTTTTACAACGACGACGACAAAATCAAAAATATGAACGTCAAATTCTCCAAAACATCTAAAAAAGAAGCGTGTGGATGAAGAAATGATGAAAGGATGAGGGCGGAGACATGAATATCTACACCAGCACTGACAGGATACAATTAACTCTGTGTGTGTGTGTGTGTGTGTGGAGAATTCATCCAGTCCAATCAGCCTGGTTGTTGTTCTAAATCACAGTAATCAGATGATAGTATGTGGTAATAACAGGTTATCTGATCACCCTGCAGATGCAGCAGCAGCATCAGCAGGAGGAGGAGGAGGGAGGGAGGAGGAGGAGGAGGAGGAGGAGGGAAATGATGCAGGTGATGTAAAAATCAGGGGTTTTTTCCCCTGGTGTTGGCAGGAGTTGGACTGATGCTGAAGCAGCAGACGTCAGCAGAGAGGAGACAAACACAGAGCAGAGTCACTCACATCAGCATCTGCAGAGAACAACCATCACTCAGTGTAAGAGGACAGCGAGACACTGGAGACACACGCGTGTCTCAGCACTGATTTAAGCTTCTTAACAAACGACAAACGGAGTAAAAACGACCTCAGTTTAAGTCTGCGACGTCTACGTCACATGATCACGTCTTTATCTCACTGTGAGGCGACGTTTTCCAACAGGAAGCTGAAGTTTGTAAACCACTCACTCTCTCACACCAAAGCCCATAGAGAAAACCAGTGATTTAAGCTGGCGGGGACACAGGGGCTGCTGCTCCTCTGCTGCCTCGTGTGGTCACTTTGTGTCACTGAAGTTAATCCAAATATAGGATTTTTGATGCCGAAGTGACAAAATAAGACATTTGAACTCAGTGATGGAGGCAGCAGTGGATCAACACAACAGAACAACTCCTGTGTGTGTGTGTGTGTGACGTTAAAATCACTGGTTTTCTCTATGGGGTTTTGTGCAGGGGGGAGTTTGTATAGTTTCCAGGTTTTTTAACATGTAAAAATACACACACACACACACACACACACACACACACACACACAGTCTCCTACTGTCGCACACACATTAATAACACACACACACACACACACACACAATAGAAACGTGATTAATGACAGAGAAGATTTTCTGTTCACAACCAACAATAACGTGTTTCTGTGAAACCACACTGTGTGTGTGTGTGTGTGTGTGTGTGTGTGTGTGTGTAACCGCTGTTTAAGAGTAACCACGCAACCTCAGACTGGTTAGACGTCTCTGAAGTCAATCAACAACCCAGTGACACACACGCAGAGACAGACACACACACTCTGTGTTATTGAAAAATACATGTTTGGACCTATAAAGAGGCATTTTTAAGGTGTGACAGAAGAAGCTGCCAAAATCACACTGTCCTCACTTCCTGTGGTTTACACAGTCAGTGCTGAGGTCCACACACACACACACACATGTATGTACACGCACACACACGCGCGCACACACACACACATGCACACACACACACACTCGTGTGTGTGCGACCGTGTGTGTGTGTGTGTGTGTGTGTGCGAGCGAGCGTGTGTGTGTGTGTGTGTGCGTGTGTGTGTGTGTGTTGTTAAATCACAGTTGGAAACACGATTTATTCTTTCCTGGTTTTTTTTTACGACTACAATCAAAGAATCACCAGATAACACAAACATATGTTTTATTTTCTAAGAATAACTTTTAAAAGTTAAGATAACACACAAAAAAGTCACATTTTATTGATTAATAATTTGTATTTAAACAAAAAATAACATAAAAATGTGAATTCTATTTTCCAGGAAGAATGATTAAAGCTAAAGAGAATAAAACTGTGTTTTTAAAATTATTTATTTCAAATTCAAAAAGAAGTCACACTCATTTTATTTACTTCTAGTAATGTAAAAAAAACAACTCAAAATGATTAAATTGATCATCAAAATCGACGATTTCGTAACAAACGAATCGTCAATTCAGCAGTTTTGATTTTTTTTTAAATTAAAACCAGAATCTTTGATTTTAATTTTATTTTCTGGTTTCTTTGCTCCATAAAACAAATAAATCATTAAAAGTGAATCATTTTCTGTTTATGACTCAAAGCCTCAATTACTGTATAACTGTGCTTATTTATGGTGAATGAAAAGTGGAGTAAAATCAGTCTTTATAACATTCATTTGAAATGTCAAGACAAAGAGAAGTGAGTAAAGTCTCTGTTGCTATGACACACACAGTCACACACAGTCTCACACACACACACACACACAGTACCTCACATTCAAACCCCCACTCCTGAAAACCTGAACTAGCCCTTTAAAGTCATTGTTTGTGCGTCAGCTGCTGCTGAAGCTGCTGATTGTGTGAGTAACACTCGTGTGACGGGACTTGCCTTTCCCAGGAATGTTGCTCCTGCATCCGAGCTGGGAAAGGCCGGAGAATCCCAGCAGCAGCAGAAACAGCAGCAGCAGCAGAAACAACAGTAGCAGCAGCAGCAGAAACAGCAGCAGACATAATGGCTTCAAAATAAAAGCTGACACAGCAGACGGTCCTGACCCTGAACCTGACGCTGGGCTCGTTTCACCGCAGCCTGACACTTTTTCCTCAGGTTACAGCAGCAGCAGAGGAGGAGGATGAGGATGATGAGGATGAAATGTGTTGTGTGTGTGATTGTTGTTGTTTTTCTTGCTCTTTCTCACTCAGACTCACTCGCTCACGCCTGCCTCATGTTTTCAAAGTGCAAAGCTCCTGCTGGCTGCAGTTAAGCCGTATTATCCTGAAGCCACACACACACACACGCACACACACACACACACACGTCACAACATTAACAGAGGGGTTCTTCCTGCCACACTGTTTTCAAAATAAAAACCGTGTGTTAATTTAAAATCCTAAAAACAAACATTATTTCAACCACAGTCACAATGTGTAATTCATTTTAAGAAAAACATTTATTTTAATTAATTTAATAATTAAAGACATTATTCTTCAGTTTTACTGTATTTATCGTTTAATATTTTTTGGTTCTTACTGTTCGATTTTCACGTGTTGTTACATCTTCTTTCATGTTTCTGACAAAATTCCTTCAGTATATTTTATTTTATTATATTATTAAACACTCAAAAATCATTTGCATTTATGTGAACTTATAAGAGATGTACAGTAAATGCATCATATACCATCAACTGATTTTTGACTAGAATCTTTTTGAACACAACTTTAAGATGATGAAAATCTGTATTTCTAAATTTGTTTTCAATCCTTAAATAAATATATTATGTTGTTTTACTGTACTTACTTTGTACACTGTGTAAACCAGGTGCCATATGTTCACTAAAATGTTCAAAAACATTCTTCATAATCACTAAAACAAGCAAACATTCAAAGACTTTAGTAAAAAACAAAGTTTTCCAAACTGACAAACAAGTGCTTTTATTTTGAAGCCGGAAGAGCCGTACATCCGGGTTTCCTGAGGTTTAGTGCAACTTCGCTCACCTCTAATCTTATATTTTTGACAGGAAGTCGCGCGAGATATAGAAAAACAAAAAAAAAACACGAACGTTAAACTCGTTAATCACGCGCCTTTGTTGATGTTTTTATTTTATAGATTTGAATGAAAACGTAAACAACCTCATCTCGACTTCGTTAAACCGTCGCAGCTCGGAGCTCACGCGGTGATTGACAGGCGACGGCGGCCAATCACGAGCCTCCGAGCTCGCGACAACAGCCAATCAGAGGCCGCAGGGCGGTTTCAGCGGCCGCGTCGACCCCGCTGCAGGAGGCGAGACCGCGTCAAGACCGCGACAATACACAGGAACACGGCAGGATGTAGAACGTGTGGAGTTTCAAAATAAAACAGAGACGAAAAGGACAGTTTTACGGAGTTTTAAAATAAAACAAGTAAAAAAAAAAAGGTCTATTTAACATAAATAACAAGTATGATATAGTCATTGATAACTTTTATTTGTTTTTGTGTTTTTAAACAATTTATTTTACTTTTCTACGTTTATGGAAAGTTATTATTATTATTATTATTATTATAATAATAATTTAATACATATATGTACACACACATATATATATATATATATATATATATAATTTATTTGTATAAACTTATACATAGAATAAGAACTATCAGACTATAATTGTGGTCAGTGTAAACCCAGTGAATCTGTTGACACAGTGTTGTTGAAAGTGTTTTAGGGAAGTGATGGTGATTTTCCAGGATGTGATAAACACAGGTGTTTCTGTTTTCGGTTACTAAACCACTACTGAACATGAGGAAGACGGAGTTCAACAAGCACCTGTTCCACTTACAACACATTATTTACTGGCAACACAAATCCTTTCAAATAAAAGTTCAATTAATGGGGAAAAAAAACAACTAAATAAGTAAAAAATTAAATGTGAAGGTCGGAAAAAGCCCACCATATTCATTATTTACAGTTTTATACGGGCAGTATTTGTTTATTTCTTCATGTTCTTGACACATAGTGTAAATGATTAAATATGAAAGCAAATGCTGTTTTTTTTCTTTACTTTGTTAAAATAGTGCCGTGTCCAACACAGATAAACTCAACACTTTGACAAATATTTAATTATAAGTCTTACAAATGGAAAGGCCTGTGTGTTTTAACAACAATGCTTCATATTAATGCAATACCAAAGAGAAATGACTTTAAAGTTGAATCAAGTACTCAAGAAAAGTGATTCAATAAATATTTCACTGTCATCTACACATATGAAGAATAAACTGAATTATTATGTCACATAACTAGAATATTTTTAGTTCAATGTGTCTAATAAACTGAAAACTAGCCAATGGATTAATAACTATAACTTATTAATATGTCTTCCTTATTTTCTCATGTATTATCTCATTGATGTGCTTTAAATGTGAAAAGAATTATATAAATATGTAGGTAATATAATTGTTATCTTTATTATTCATATTGATTCAAACTGGGTTTGTAAACAAAGACTCTTATTTTGAAGGAGTAATGCGGAAGTGTGTGTCGCTGCTCTGCTAGCTCACAGTAGCTGTGTTTGCTCTGGGTTGGTCGAACAGGCCTCGGTGAATACAAATAAGCTCAAAGTTGACACGAATAAAACCGCACGAATCTTCTTTATTTCACTGAAAACAACGTGAATTACGTGAAAAGCGCGGCTCGCGCCGCTGCGCCGCCATGTTTTCCCGTCGGCGTTCGGCTCATTCAGCGCCGCGCTGACGCTTCAACTTCCCACAACTAAACTCCTCAGACGCCGCTCACCTTGCTCTCGCCTCTCCGGCTCCTGAGGCTCGGTCTCACCGCTGCGGGTCGTTTCCTCCGCCGGAGCGGAGCACAACAATTCCACGGTCCCGTAACCAGGAAGTCCGGACTTGAAAAACTCCGGGAAGAAGAATAAGAAGAAGAAGAAGAAGCCGCCGCAGCTGCTGCTAATGAAGCTGCTGCTGCTGCTGCTGCCGCCGCGCAGGATACACACACACACACACACACACAGGCAGGTAGCCAATGCGCTGCCGCCCTCACCGAACCGCTCTCAACACACCGCCCCACCGGTGTGTGCGGCAGCGCACCGCCCCCCAATGGTGTACAGCGCTGCCGCGTCCCTCCGCGCCGCTCTTCACCGCACCACCGGTATGCGATGATCTCAGCTGAGGTTACCGTGTTGAAGCTACCGCGAGCGGTAACGCTCTGCCGCCTGCGACATGTGTTTTTCAAAGTCTGTTTTAATTTTTTTCTTTTACAGTTTCTGCTGTTTTTAAATGTTATTACATTTATTTATTTATTTTTTACTATTTCTCTAGTTTTTTTTAACTGTTTTTACAATGTTTACAATTGTTTCTATTTTTGTTTTTGCTGCGCACAGTAAAAAAAAAAAGAGCAAACAAAAACATAAACACAGTAAACAACAGAAACAGTAATATAACTGCAGAAAGAGTAAAAAGTGGAAACACAGTAAACAAAAAAATAAACATTAAATTCCTCTTGGCAAATGTGATGTTTGAAGAAGATTTAGTTGATCAGTTGTAAAATAATCTATTTATTAATATTACTTTTTTGTGATAAGAAATAAAGTGAATAAACACATGTGGTTTTATTTAATCAATACTGTCACGTGACCACAGTTCACCTGTAGAACATTCATCAGTCTGAAGGTTCATACTGACCTCTGCTGGTGAGAGTGAGGAACTGATACACATGTGTCAGAGCTGCAGGTTCACAGGAAACAAACACTTGTTTCTCAGCTTTTATTTTGAAACCATTTAAGGAAGTCGTAAATGAAAATAAGACAAATAAAAGCCTGAGTGAATCTAAGTTTCCTGTTGGACAATGACAATGAAATAAACACATGAACATGTTCTTTCATGAGTTACATGTTTGAAGTCATTTTTCTCCCTGAAACTGAAGTTTGTGAACCGCTCACTCTCCCACACCAAAGGCCACAGAGAAAACCAGTGATTTTAACATCACACACACACACACACACACACACAGGAGTTGTTGATCCACTGCTGCCTCCATCACTAAGTTCAAATGTCTTATTTTGTCAATTTCCCGCGTTCAGATTGACCTCAGTGACACAAAGTGACCACACGAGGCAGCAGAGGACCAGAATCACTGGTTTTCTCTGTGGGAGAGTGAGTGGTTTACAAACTTTAGTTTCAAACAAATAAAATAAACCAGAAAACTGATTTTTAGTTTACTCCTAGAATCTGTTTGTATTGAGTTAAAAATACAAAATAAACCTGAAAACCACAAATAAAACGTTATTGTTTTCAGATTATTTAAAAGAGACCGACTGGGAATAAAATGTCACTGTAAAAGTCTTAAACACACACACATTCATTCCTCACTTTGAGCAGCAGGTGGCAGTATGACACCACGAGACTCGCTCACAGTCTGCGACACGCTGTAATTATCAGTGACAAAGTGAACAATGCAGCGAATGTTTGTTCTCACAAAAGAAGAAATGAGTCACTTCACTTCTTCAGACAGACTCAAACATTTCAAAGAAAAAGAAAGAAAAGGAGACAAATTCTTTATGTTGTTTTGTTTTTTTTCCTTTCATCAGCGACAAAATGTAATTACCTGAGCAAAAAAACATGGGGAGTTTTATTTCCTTCACGACACAGTGACACCGCGAGGGAGGACGGAAAATAGACGTTAATCAGCTCGACGTGTTTGAAAGAATGTGACAGAAAATACAGAGAGAATCAAAGTGCTTCAAAATGTGATGAAAAATGTTCAAAATGTGATTTAAAATCTTCAAAATGTGATTTAAAATCTTCAAAATGTGATAAAGAATCAGTCAAAATGTCAAAATGTGATATGATAGTGATATTATACAAATTTATATAAACTATACTGTAGCATAATAATGTATTATGTTTTAAAAATCAAAAAATGTGCAGCAAACCTTCCTTTGACCTTTGACCTTCCTCAGGGAAGCAGGAACATCACGTCACCTCTGTGTTCTGCAGCAGTCCGTCACAGGAGGACGTGTGTGTGTGTGTGTGTGTGTGTGAACACATGAATACCAGAGCAGCTGTGAGCTTTGAGATGAAGGAAAAAAAATCCTCACTGTAAAAGTCACGAAAATTCTCAGTTCATTAAGTCTACGACGTCTACGTCACATGTTTGTAAACCACTCACTCTCCCACACCAAAGCCCATAGAGAAACCAGTGATTTTAACTCGCAAGGACACAGGAGCTGCTGGTCCACTGCTGCCTCGTGTGGTCACTCTGTGTCACTGAGGTTAATCGGAACAAAGGATTTTAGAAGCCGAATTTTACAAAATAAGACATTTGAAGTTAGTGATGGAGGCAGCAGTGGATCAACAGCTTGGTGTGGGAGAGTGAGTGAGTGAGTTTACAAACATCTGTCTCACAGTGAGAGAAAGACGTGATCATGTGACATAGACGTCGTAGACTTAAACTGACGTAGATTTTGGTCACAAATTATTAAAAGTTGACGATTATTTGTCTGTTTTAGTGACGATTACGTTGAAAACTTCACATCATCATAAGAGCAAAAGTTCACTTGAAGGCATCTATCACCTGAATTAATGTCAGTCCTCGCACCGTATTCCACAAACATCAGCATGGTTTGGAAACCTCATGGAGCGTGACTCTATTTTCATCTTGTGTTTGGTTTATTGATCCACTGCCGTCTCCTCACTATAAATAGTCTGATATTGATTGTGGGATTTATTCATGGCTTGTGCAGCCGAGCGGCTTCATGATGGCTGTTTTCAAGAAATGTTTCAGATTTTCACTCGAGGTTTTCTGGACATATTTGACCGACGCTGTGATCGCAGGTTCCTCACCAAACTTATCTGAGAAGATATGCAGGTTCCTCACAAAACTTATCTGAGAAGATACCTCAAGAAACTTATCTGAGAAGATACGCAGGTTCCTAAACTTATCTGAGAAGATACTTCTCATGAAACTTATATGAGAAGATGGTTCCTCACGAAACTTATCTGAGAAGATACGCAGGTTCCTCACGAAACTTATAGGAAGATACGAGGTTCCTCACCTTATCTGAGAAGATACGCAGGTTCCTCATGAAACTTATATAGAAGATACGCAGGTTCCTTAAACTTATGATAAGATACGGTTCCTCACGAAACTTATATGAGAAGATACGCTTCCTGCGAAACTTATCTGAGAAGATACGCAGGTTCCTCATGAAACTTATATAGGAAGATACGAGGTTCCTCCCTAAACTTATCTGAGATACGCAGGTTCCTCACCAAACTTATCTGAGAGGTTCCTCACGAAAATTATATGAGAAGATACGCAGGTTCCTCAAGAAACTTATCTGAGAAGATACGGTTCCTCTAGAAACTTATCTGAGAAGATACGCAGGTTCCTCAAGAAACTTATCTGAGAAGATACGCAGGTTCCTCACTCTAAACTTATATGAGAAGATACGAGGTTCCTCAAGAAACTTATCTGAGAAGATACGCAGGTTCCTCAAGAAACTTATCTGAGAAGATACGCAGGTTCCTCACGAAACTTATCTGAGAAGATACGCAGGTTCCTCACGAAACTTATTTGAGAAGATACGCAGGTTCCTCACGAAACTTATTTGGGTTATTCACGCGTTTTCATGTGCGAATCGTAAATGTTTTAATTCTGAGGATTAGGAAAAGATGATTGTTTTTAACTTAAAAAACAAACACATTTCAAGTTCTGAGACCACGACGACAAATATTCTCTTCTTTATCCTTTAATCTTTAAGCAAAAAGTTCTCCAGTTTAAACGTCGCACGGCCCAAATTCTGTTTGAAAAGCTCTTTATTGCAGAGAAGGACACACACACACACACACACACACACACACACACACACACACACTGACTGACAGGAAGTGGGTGCAAAGTTCGCCTTCAGACATCAACATCCGTACAAACGTGTTTGTTTGGACCTTACCTTGAATTTTCCTGGACAGCAGCTGATGTCGCTCTCATCATCACACGCTCACCTTTCCTCGGCGAGTCCTCAGCGTGTGTGTGCGTGCGTGCGTGCGTGTAACCTTCACTCACTGGCTGCTTTCATGTCTCAAACCTGATTCTATGTGAGGGAATATAAAAAAAACCCCAAAGAGCAAAAACATCTGAGAAAAAATAAAAAATCTTGAGCCGCAGACGTTTTCTTGAATTACAGGCCACACGTCGGCAATAATAGAGGTTTATTGTATGTTTCGACTGAACCTCACAATCAATATTTAATAACAGAGCTGGTGGACTGGTGCAGTGATGAGAGGAGAAGATGCTGTAATCTGCCACAGAGCACAGATATACAGAAATCTAAAGCTTTAAAAACGCTGCTTGTCTTTAAGGAGACGTTCAACGTGTGGTTTTTTTCTCTCTGAAAAGCAGCCAGTTCTTTTAAAGACGTCTGTGACCTTCACAGACTTTGTTTTTGTTTGAACACGCGTTAATAAACCTTCTCTGCGAATGATCGGCGGAAACTTTGACCTTTGACTTCTCTTTCCTCTGTCTCTGTCTGTCTCTGTCTCTGTCTCTCTGTCTGTCTCTGTCTCTACTGGGGATGCAGTTGTGACGGGGACACAGTACGGAAGTGGACTGGACACAGAGAGTGGACATACAGTGGACAGGCCTCGCCCAGGACAGCGGACAGCACAGCGACAGTTTATTTTGTCGCCACAGGTTAAAATGCCAATTTCAACTAAAACATTTAAATATAAAATCCTCATCTTAATTTGAGCGTATAATTCGACATTTTGGGATTTCTTTTTTTTTTAGCTTAACTTTAAATAAAGACTAGAACACAGTATTAAAGATCTAACATCGATAGTCTAAACTGTTTCATTAGATTCAAGACCTGGTCTGAGATAAAACATTCAAATCTGGAGCGTTAGTTAAATGATTCTGTAAAAGAAGTTAGCATTTACTGACACTTTATAAACTAAACTGTGAAGCTATGGTTCTGCAGGCTAAGTGAGCAAGCTAACGAGACTAAAGCGAAACTAAAGCTTGCTAACTGAGAGACAGAAGGTCCAAAAATGGCGGCTACCGCGGCTATGACTTTGATTTCAAGCCAACATGTAGCTTGGAAAGCTATGCTACGAGATGAAAATCGGCCAAGAAAACAAAACAGAGCGGTGTTAGCCAGCTGGCCAAGGCTAGCTTAGAGCATTTAGCCTGAACATAGCTTAGTTACGTATATACGTAACTTAAGTTACTAACGCAAGTGAGTTAGTTCCGTAAAGTTTCCCAAAATGTCAAATTACTTCTTCAAGCTAGGAGAAAACAAGCTAACGTGTTGTTTTTTTTTTTGCTGATTCATTGTCGAGTGTCACGCAGCGACTTGGGCTCCACAGTAATATACATACAAAACACCTGGATATGTATATTTACCATGTTTAGTGAGTGGAGTTAACTTTACTACGTGGTAAAAAAAAACAAAAACACACCGACATGAGCATGAAAGAGAAGAAGAAGAAGAAGAAGAAGAAGAAGAAGAGCGGAAAGAGAAGGAAGAGTGAACGGGTTGTGAAACAGCACGACATCAGACTGGAACATAACAACAACACAGAGAGAGACGAGTATTAGGAAAAATGGTTTAATATAGGAGACAGAAGCAAAAAACTGCATCACACAAGAACATACGTTTACAAAAATAACTCTGACTGCTTCAGCTACACAGTTAGTTCACAGAGAAGGACGGAGAAACCGCAAAATCCAAACAGCTAAGAGCAACCCAACAAAAAAAGCTCAAAAATCCAAAAAGAAAGAAGTTTTCTAATGAGCTGATCTCTTTATTAAACTAATACATTAATCCACTGAAGGTGACTAAATATTTCTATTCCTTCTTTTTCTAATAATTGTCTTATTGTGTTAGACGGCACAAATACAGAAGTCAAAATGAAACTTAGCGCGGTTGTATCGACAAAAACTCGCTATTTCAACTTTTTATAAAGCAAAAAGTTAAAAGAAAGAAAGAAAAGCTCTGACACTCACCTACTCTCTGAAGAAAGAAAGAAAGAAAGAAAGAAGGAAAGAAAGAAGGAAACAACACTCCAGTGAGGAAAAAGAAGTGAAAGAAATAAAGCCAAAGATCTTCTAGAAAATCTTGTTATCAAAAGCCAACTTTTCTCGATGCCAGCTAGAAATCATAGTCGGGGTCAGTCGGGGTCAGGCCACACCACAAGGCCAGACGCGGGTTTGTCTAAGATGTTTTTGTTGTATCCTTTAATCTCCAGTATAAAAAATTCCACTGGTACAAAATGCATAAGTACAATCAGTTGTAGAAATAGGAAAGCCTGCATTTTTTTGTACTTTTTAAATCCCGTCCAGTGACAGATTTTCTCCACGTGTTGTCAAACAAACATACATCACACTCACAGGATCCACTGAAATGCATCAACTTTGGCTTCTCTCGAGACAAGAACTCCTTAAACTACTGGAAAACAAAAAAGAAAACTCTGAGAATCGAAAAGAAACAGAGAAAAACAACAAGAAGAAGAAGAAGAAGAAGAAAAAGGAAAAATCATTTCTACAGACAACAAGCTTTTTTTTTTACGGCACGGAAACACACGAAACATTTTTTTTGACATAATGCAAAGAAACAACAAGTTCAACGTGTTTTTTTTTGTTCTTTCATTGTTTCATTTGATAAATAGCACTTAAGATAATTAAGAAAAGCAGGAGAACAGAGAAGTGAAACAGTGACGAGATAGAGAGAGATTTACGACAAGCATCGGCGGCGACAGCCCCTGAGCCGAGGCGCTCCACGGAAACCCCGCGTCTGCGACCCGCTTGTGCTTCCACGTCCAGACAAAGACCAAAGGCCGTGTGCAACTCACCGACATTTGGCAGCTTCTTCCTCTTCCTGTTTTAACGGGACACCTAAAATGGCGGCTACTTGGCGGCTAGCCTCCACATTCAACGAAGAAAAGTTGTGCAAGAGTTGTGAGGCGACGACGTGTGCAATTACTTTGTTCTCCGACATGAAAGCGACGCAGAAAACTGGATTGGTCTGCGACGCCTCTTCGTCCGGGTCTTTCCCTAAACCGATTGCAGACGGGAAATCTGTTAAAGATCGGGTACGGATTTTCTCCAGAGTCTACAATCTGGTAACCTTACGTTAGCATTAGCAATGCGGCAGTGTAATCTAAATAACTGCTGTGCAGACGAGCTCTTGGTAAATCTAGTCTGAGTCCGTGATTTAAATCTGCTGCTGAAGAGCCGGTGAAACGTTAGCCTGTTAGCCTGTTAGCGTGCCTCAGGCTATCCACCACTTTTACGATAAAAACAGACGGCGATTGTCTGATTTACGTGTCGTCGTAGTTCAGCGCCTCTCAAACTCTTTTACACCGAGAACCAGCGGAGGAAATATAACGTTAGCTTACAGCGGCGTACACAGAGCGAGCAGATTCATTCTCTCGCCAGCAAGTACCCAAGGGAACCCGCGTACCACAGTTTGAGAACCACAGGTTTAGCATATATTACATCTACAGAGGTGAACGGCTGAGTTTTTAATCTGGAGAATTCCCGTACCCTCGCGCTCTGACGTCCGCTGAAGCTCGTGTGGAGAAAGTCCGAACTGCAGGCGCCGCTGGTGATTATGGCACTGCTTGTGTGTGTGTGTGTGTGTGTGTGTGTGCGCGGTAAAGTCTTGGAGCCTCCCTTCATGAGATGAGAAAAACTTTTGGTCTTGGAGACGATAATGAAAGCAGGTATTGCCTCGGTCTCGTCTCTGGCGTTGTTGTTTTTGTTTCCGGCCGCCGCGACCCTTCCTTCACCCCGGCCAACGACAAGCGCTTTTATTTCCCCTGTCGCTCTTCCAATAAGACGCCTCCCCCCGCACGCGGCCGCGGTTCTAATAACCCCGGTTAGCCTGGGAGACAACAACCAGGCGGAGAGCGCTTTGTTTTCTCTCCTCTTCTTCATCTTCTTCTTCTTCTTCTTCATCAACAGAAAACTTCACTCCGGATGATGAAATGGCAGAAAAATCCAGAGTGTGACTGTATACGGAAGTGGAACCTGGACGGACGGACGGACGGACGGACGGACGTCTCCTCCGCTAACACTGGTTAAGGCGACTGGTGAGCTTCAGTAGAAAATAATGCTGCTTTTTTTAGCAGACCGTAAACGAGGCGGCGTTTTGGGAGGAGGAGGACGAGGGGGCGGGGCAGGGTTTTTGGGGGCGGGGTCAGCTGAATTGACTCGTGACAACTCTGTGCCATGTAAACGGCTCGACTGTGAAGAAGGAACACACTTTGGCATCTGAACGTGATTTTGTTTTGGCCCACGAGACTCACACGTGAAGAAAAACGAGGTTTAAATCAAACGTAGCTTTTATCGCGACTTTCCGCGACGATGTGCTTTTTTTTTCTTTTTCCTCAAACAGAACGGCGGCGTGCTTGTGGACGAGCAAACGCGTCTTGCTCTGTGCTTACATCATGAAAGCCGGCGTCGTCTGAGAAGTTAATGATCCCCGCGCCGCCGCCGTCGCCGCCGCGAGGACGCGACGAACGCCCGCCGGCTTCAAATCAGGAGGTTTCTCACCCCCACACAAAGAAATAAGAGACGTCTGGAGAGAATAAGGCTTCGTGTACGAACTCTCAGAGAAAAGAAGGAAATAAAACCAGAAACACTGAAGCCTGACGTGTGTGTGTGTGTGTGTGTGTGATACATCGAGAGAACAGCAGTGCAAAGATCTGTGGTAAGGCTTTGATGAGTAAACGGCTGTACAATGGCTAAAAATATCAGCGCGTGATCCTCGTACGTGCGTGTGTGTGCGTGTGCGCGCATGTGCACGTGTGTGTGTGTGTGCGCGTGCGCGGAGGCGGGCCGCTGCGGTCGCTGTCGAGGCGTCGTCGGCTCAGAGGCTCTCGCGCACAACAACAAAGTAAACTGTGAGGCGCGCGTGTGTCCATGTGTGTGTGTGTGTGTGCGCGTGTGTGTATAGATATATATTCATATATATATATGTGACACATGGGCACTTTTTTTTTTTTTACATCTTTACAAAGAAAAAAACAGGAAAAATAAAAGCAAACATTGACATTTTTCAGGCAACAAGACCACAGAATAGCAAGTTAACAAACTCTTTTTTTAAATCTATAGTTTTTTGTTTGTTTTAAATATGAGGATCCATACAAAACACTTAATAATAAAATACCCATGTTATCAAATCATTTTCACAAGAAATACACGGACGCTCGGCAGGAAGTACCTTCAGGATTTGGCACTAAACTCCACGGATTCTCCTTTTTTTTTTCTTATTATTATTATTTTCATTTATTTGAAGACATTTTTTGCCCAAACAACAAAAACACACCTAAATATTGTTTCCCACGAGAGAAAAAAAAAATCAAAAATCATAATGACATTGATGCTTCACAAGCTGACATTGTCATATATATATATATGTGTATGTATATATATATATAGATATAGATATAGATATAGATTTATATTTATATATTTTTTTTTAGGAATTTCATAGAAGCTAATAATGAACCAACAAACAAAACAAAAACAATTAGCAAATAGGGACTCCTTAAAAAAAGAAGAGTAAAAATAAGAAAGTGTTTTTTCTACGAAAGGCTTTTTGTCTATTGTTCAAGTAAACTGATTTTTTTACGTCTTCTGTGGAGAAAACATGACATTTAAGACTAAACTCACGAGAAGCACCGACGTTAACGCGGGTTACAGGTAAATCGTAGTTGGTTTTTTTTACTCGTTTGTTTTTTTTCCTCTTTGTTTTTCCTCTATACATTTAAACAGTAGAAAATATAGGTCATTTCATCATCATGTGCATTTAAACCACGGATTGTCTGTCTGTCTGTGAGTCAGTTCAGCAAAAGGTGACACAGGTTAGGTAGCATTTCTCCCCCCTCAAACAGGGCAAATGTCTCTTATTTATTTGTTTTTTTTGTCGTTTTTACCTTGAAACTACTCTAGAAAAAAGTGGTTCTATATATAGACTTTGAATGAGAAACAGAGCCACTTAAAATGGCCTTATCAAAAAACTTTACACTGCCTGAAAAATGTAAAAACCATTAGAGCGCTCTGAGAGAGAGAGAGAGTCTAATATTGATCAGACAGTTTTTATTCAAAACTGTGCGGAAGTAGTCTTATTTTCTCCGGGAAACTGGTGCGCGGCGCTTCTGGCCCCGCCCTCTGTTTCCTGTTTGTTTGTTTGTTTGTTTGTTTGTTTGTCGTCGGGCGCCAGAAGCGAGGCCGCGCGCCAATTCCCGTCGCGAACTTTCAAGTTTACTTTAAATGAAGACGAAAAAAAGAAAACAAAGAAGAAGAAAAGTAAAAATCAATACTGAATGGAAGTCACTTTTTTTTTCTTTCTCCAAAAAAACAAAACAAATATTTCTCCGTAAAAATCTCAGTCTTTAGTTTTTTGTGTGTTTTTTTTTCTTCGTACGAACGCAGCTTTTAAATCTTTATTTTTCACATTGATTCTGTTTTCTCCCTTGGCCCCGCCCCCTCCCTGAAAACCCCTCCCACAAAACAGATTCCAAATGAGGTCACATGCAAGAAAAAAAAAAAAATTAAGAAAAAAAGGTTCAATCCAAAAAAGGTGAGTGGGCGGCGACAAAGGAGGAGGAGGCGGAGTCAGGTTATGAGCAGGTGATCTCGGAAAAAAAACCACGACGATGGCGACACTTTGTTTGTTTTTGTTGTTGTGGAGGTGGTGAGGGGGGCGGGGTTTATTTTTGTGTCTTTGTGTAAAGTTTGTTTGTTTGTTTGTTTGTTTGGACGCCACGGAGACGGAGACATGCTAGGCAAACGATGAGCTAACAGGCATGGAGATGGTTTGTTCTAAAAGAGGGAAAGAAAAACAGAGAGAGAGAGAGAGAGAGAGAGAGAGAGTTACACACACAGAGCAACACAACACTACAGCATTGTTTGTATCAAAACAACAACAACAACAACAACAACAACGAGGAACAACAAACACACAACACGGATTTAAATGGCAATTATTTAGCTTTAAATTTAGGTTTCTATATAAAAGTATATTAATGTTATAGTTCTATAGTAACAGGCAACAACGACAACAACAACACACTCACTCATTCACTCATTCATTCATTCATATACACATGACGACAACAACAACAACAACAACAACAGAAACACAGAGCACCCAAAGCGTTAATCCATCCCATCCCCGATGGATGTTTTTTTCATTTGTTTTTACATTTAAAAAAAAGAAAAGAAAATAAAGAATCTTTTTTTAAAAAGGGGGCGGGGTAGTCATGGCCAGAGGTGGAGGGGGGCGGAGCTACGGACAAACAAAAAACACAAAAATAATAAAAAACGTGAGGGAAATGGTGGAAATTGGAGAAAAGAGAGAGAGAGAGAGAAGGAAGGATGGAAGGATGATGATGGACAGCAAACGGACGAGTATTTGAATGTTGTGGCTTAAATGGGGCGGAGTTTTCTGTCTGCCATTTCTGGGGGCGGGGACAAAAGAAAAAACATGAAAAACACCCAGACTTTTCCCCGAGGGTCGACTTTTGTTTTTTAATCGTTCGTCCAAATAAACGTTTGAATAAATTATCGATAAATAAAATCGTTTTTTTTTCTTCTCTAAATCTGAGGCGGTAAAAATGTCGTAGAAAAATAGAACTGCTTTTTTTACAAATAACATTTACAGGCTTTTCTGTTTGAATTCTTCTTCTTTTCTTTTTTTTTTTTATCTTTCAACAAACATCAAGTATTTTCAGTTCAACCCCCGAAAAAACCCATAAACTCTTTTTTCATTATTCTCCTCGTTAATTAATCAAATTCTGGATATTTATTTTGAAAATCTTCACGCCGTCGCCACAAAAGTCGTCATCGCACAACGACGACCGTCGTGATCTGAGCCGGAAAACAAAGAACTTTTTTATATTTGTCTTTTAAAATAAAATGAAAACGTTTTTTGTTTTTCTCGTAAATAAAAAGATGCAGCTGTGTGTGTGTGTGTGTGTGTGCACCCTGGTGGTGAACGAGTGTAACTGCCGCTAACACATTAGCAGCCTTCGCTCCGGGTTGACGGCAGGTGTGCAGCGTTTTTGTTTTCTTTGTTTGTGGAGAAGCAGCGGCGGCCAACGCCGCGGAGGTCAAAGGGCGAGTGTGCATATCATTGTGCGTAAAAAGTAAAACAAAAAGTCAAGAAAAGAAAAGAACCTTTTCACGAAGCGTCAGGTTCACATTGAAGGGAGAAAAATGGAAATCAAACTCATGGCTCCTTTAGTTCGTTCCTCAGTTCTGACTCTAAACTAAAAAAAAAAGATAAATAATGATATTTAAATACGTTTTTAACAGACTTTAAAAAAAAAATAAAAAAAAAAAGCTACCCAAGATATTTTCTTACTTGGAAAAAATGCACAAAGGAATGGCGGCAATGGAAGCGTTCATGTGTCAAAAAATAAAAGCTGTAATAAATAATAATAATAATAATAATAATAATAATCGCAGTCTGACGTAAAAATCAAGAAAAACAAGAATAAAAACAAGGTGTGTGTGTGTGTGTGTGTCCCTGTGTAAAGAGGTCGTGGCTCGTTTTGCTGTTGTTGTTTTTGTTGGTTTCTCAGGACTTACCCTAGCAGAGCTAACGTGTGCAGCAGAAAGACGCTAACGCTAACATCAGTACGGTTTGCTGTCGTTCTTGGAGCGTTTGAGCTGAACCTTCAGCCGCTTCATCCCGATCTGGAAGCCGTTCATGGCCTGGATGGCTGCCTGCGCCGACACGGGATTATCGTAGCTGACGAAGCCTGAGGAGGAGAACGCTTACGTTAGCAGTTAGCATCCACAAAACACCTTCATACGTTCATTCATTCATTCCACAGTTGCTCTGGCGAAAACACACGTTTCCGTGGTGCGTTGCGCGTTTAAGACAGACGGTTACGCAGCGAGTTACGCACAAAAGACCGACATTTCAGCACCGCTTTATGCGTAAAAGACCAACGTTTCCATGGCGCGTTACGCGCAAAAGACAGACGTTCCGTGTCATGTTACACGCAAAAGGCCGACATTTTTGCAACACTTTATGCGTAAAAGACCAACGGTTACACGTCATGTTACGCGTAAAAGGCCAACATTTCCGCAATGCTTTACGCGTAAGACTGATAGTTACATGCCGTGTTGCGCGTAAAAGACCGGCGGTTCCACGGTGCGTTATGTGTGAAAGACCGATGGTTCCATGCTGTGTTACGCGTAAAAGACCGACATTTCCGCAACGCTTTATGCGTAAAAGACCGACAGTTACACGCTATGTTCCGCATAAAAGACCGACGGTTACGCGCTGTGTTACGCATAAAAGCCGGACATTTCCGCAACACTTTACACGTAAGAGACCGACGGTTAAAAAGTAAACGTTCTACTTTAACTCGTAGACTGACGTTTCTGTGGCGTATTACAGGTAAAAAATGGTGTTTATGCGGCACGCTACGCATAAAACACAGACACAGACCTACGGTTCTGCAGTGTGACCCGCGTATAAGGGTGAAATTTAGAGGGCATGTTACGCATAAAAGACTGACGATTCCATGACGCGTATATGAGCGACGTTTCTGCGACGCGTTACGTATAAAACAACAACGTTTCTGCGGCACGCTAGGCACAAAACACCATCATTTCCGCAGCGTGTTACACATAAAAGTAAATGTTCTACTTTTACTCGTAGACTGACTCGTAGACTTGTGCTGTGTTACGTGTAAAATTAAAACAAGTTTTACTTAGGTATGGGTATCGGTCAGTATCGGTCGGTATCGGTCGGTATCGGTCCGATACAAAAATCATGAGTCAGATAAAAATGTAGAATCCGATAAAATCCGATAAAATCCTACTATATCGCGTGCTTCAGTCTGCGCTGAAAGTAAAAAAATGAAAATCAGCAAAAGCCTTTTAGCCGAGTAAAGGTTTGGTGTGGATTAAGTCTGAATGCACCATGATTTTGGAGAGCTTCACTTTTCAAAGTCCACATTTATGTTTTATTTAAAGTGATCATGTGACCCGAGCGCGGCTCACGTGAGTGTCGTACCGAAGCACTTGCTAAGGTTTGTCTGTTTGTCGATGAAGACTTTGGCGGAGACCACGTTCCCGAAAGGCATGAACATCTGCAGGATGTCCTGGTCTCCGAACTCCTGCGGCAGGTGGTAGATGAACAGGTTGGCACCTTCAGGACCTGGCAGTGGCAGCAGGGGGAGACACAGAGCGGCGTTTTTCCATTTCAGCATCAATTAAAAACAAACACACAGAAAAAAACAGGTCGTCATGGGAACGGAGCTGAAGCACGACGCTCCGCGGCACAACATCAGCTGACCTTGAGTTTGTTGTTGCTTTTAAACAACGTTCTGCAAATGCAGCGAGGATTAAACACAAATATGAATGTGTGATTATTGTGTTTCCGCTCTTTCAGAGAGACGACGAGTTCCCCGTGTTTTCAACTGCTTTTCATCCGCTCTCTGCCGGGGTCAAAGGTCGCCCCCCCACACACACACACACACACATATGCTAATCATCCCGACACGTCCATTAAATCTTCCCTCTGAACTGAACTGAAGCTGTGGGACAGAGCACATATTTTAGAAATGATCGACGTTATTTAAAGAATACGCACGTAAATCTGAGCTTAAAGGTTGGAAAAATCCAACACACCAAAAAAAACTCTCCCACGAGCCATCTGTGGGTCCCTGGCCCAGTGTTTGGGAACCACAGGATTTATATCGTAAAGTCTACACAGACGGACACAAACAGTGCCGTCACAAAATCCTTCAAACTGAATACAAACTGAGTTTGAGAAACTCTGAGAACGTCGTCGTTCCGATGTTTGAGCAACATTTTCTGAATAAAAACAGATGATTTTACACATGATGTACGAAGCTCACATGCTTCATTTCTGCCCAAAGTGGGGCTCGGGGGCCAAAGTTGGCCCGTCTGAGGGTTTCATTTGGCCCCGTCTTACGTTTAAATTCAAAATATTGATGTTTACCAAATAAATGTAGTTATAATAGCACGGTTTATACTGTTAATATTATGATTTATAAAATGTCAAATCTTGTTTGATTCTAATTTACTGCTGTGTATGTCCATGATAATATAATAATAATAATAATGATAATATAATAATAGTGATAGTAATAATAATGATATTACCTTGTTACACTCATGTTTAAAGATGTTATTTAACTATTTTAATATAAAAGTTTTCATTCTGGTCGTCAGTCTGTAAAATATAGTCTTATTCTTAATTATTTAATTTGTGTTTGACAGAAAATAAAAATCTGCACAATAAGTTTTTTATCTGAATAAATAAACGTTACATGCAAATGAGATGAATACAGATATTTTCACGAGTGAAGGCAAAAGAACTTTTCTGATAACAGACTCCGGGTAAACACAAACCCTAAAACCTCGCGGGCGAGTTAGCGGTGAGTTAGCAGTGAGTTAGCGGTGAGCCAGTGGTACTGACCCTCTTTCTGGCTGCCTGCAGCCCCCTGCTGCTGCAGCAGTGACTGGCTGTAGAGGGTGGGCAGCGCTGCGGCGGCGTACTGCTGGATCCCTGAGTAAGCCTGCGTCAGAGCGTCCATGGTGCCCGCCGTGCCGTTGGTCAGCCCGGCGCCGCCCAGGCCTCCGTTTAGAGCCGCCATACCTGAGAGCATTTGAGCAACTTTACATAAAACCCAACAATAAAGAAAGAAGAGTGCACTTACTCATTAGCGCCCCCACTGAAGGTTGTCTTTTTAACCACACACACAAACAAACTCGTTTTTATATCTGTGTGAGGACACGTCATAGACACAATGCAAACCCTAGCCCCTTACCTTAACCTTAACCTTAAGCCTAACCTAAAACTAATTCTAACGCTTACCTTAAAACCAGGTCTTAACCCTGAAAAAGCTCTTTAAAGATGTGAGACCAGACAAAATGTCCTCATAAAGATATAAATACTACTCACTGTACACACACACACACACACACACACACACACACACACACACAGTAAAGACAGTATGAGTGTGGCTGTGATGTAGCAGTGATGCATGCACACACACACACACACACACACACACACACACACACACATGACAAACATGTATGATGCATGCAAAATTTACCCATCCTGATATGGACTGGTACTGTCAGTCAGTCACTGGTCAGTCACTGGTCAGTCACTGGTCAGTTACTGGTCAGTCACTGGTCAGTCACTGGTCAGTCACTAGTCAGTTACTGGTCAGTCACTGTCAGTCACTAGTCAGTTACTCACTCGTCACCGTCACTCACGGTCACTAGTCAGTCAGGTCAGTCACAAGTCAGTCAGTCACCGGTCAGTCACTGGTCAGTCACCAGTCAGTCACCGTCAGTCACTGGTCAGTCACTGGTCAGTCACTAGTCAGTCACTGGTCAGTCACTAGTCAGTCACTGGTCAGTCACTGGTCAGTCACTGGTCAGTGACAGTTGACTTCCAAAACTGTTTGAACATAAACACGATCTGATTGGCTCGTGCTTCATGTCACACAAGGTGAGGAAGTCACATGACCAACGAGTAAGTGAGGGAGCGAGGAGACAGCGAGGGAGCGAGGAAGCAAGGGAGTGAAGGTACGCAGCAGAAAAACACTCATTAGTTGCTGGTAACGTGTTAATATGGCGGCGCAGGTCGGTGTGACACTGGCGTGACATTGGCGTGACATTGGCGTGACACTGGCGTGACACTGGCGTGAGCGTCCTGTCGTCTCGCCGTCAGACACACAGAAATAAATGACAGCGCTGAGCTTTCACGTTATAGGTCACTCATTTATTCAGGGATAATTGCACTGGTGACCTTTGCAATTCAATTAAAGGCCTGGCTGTGTTTAAATGAGGGGATGATGATGGTGGTGATGAAGGTGGGGAAGGTTTCTGGGGACGAGGTGAGGACACGGAGACACAAACATGTGTGTGAGTGTGATTCACACGCAGATACAGCGGCTCAAAGGTCAGAGGAGAATAATGTGGTGGAAGACAGCAGCTGATTAAGATCGTGTCCGCGCGCCGGTCAAAGGCGGGACGCCGCACGTCCACACGGGTCGTCATGGTCACCGTGGCAACGAGACGTGTGTCCAATCCAACTTTTACAGACTCTTTAAGGAAGTTCTGATTTTAAATAGATTTCACGGACACGGATTTTCAACATTAGTTAGCGCTTAGCTTTGCGTTAGCGACCAGATACACAAACGCAACATTTTGTCGTGAATCCACGAGTTTTTTTTTTTGATGTTTGGATTTGTTTTGCAAGCACATGACCGCTCATCTCACATTTTTAATTTCTTTATTTGGTTATTTTCAGTGTTTTATTGGCGTTTTTTTGCACATTTTTGGATGAATTTGTGTTGAAAATGTGGAAAAATAAACCGTAAAACTAATAAAAAGATTGATTTTTGTCTTCCACATACACAACGACAACTAAACCACACTGATAATCCACTGTAACATGTTTACAGCACTTTTACAGCAAACACAACCAGGAAGCAAATGGATGAATGGATGAATTCCTATTCTTTCTTTAATCTAGTAAAATAAATGTTTACAGAAGTCTGAGTACGATGAGTTGTGTTTGTCTCTTTAAATCCACAGACTTTTGCAACAGGAAACCGAAGTCTGTCGACCGCTAACTCTCCCACAGAGAAAACCAGCGATTTAAACGTCACACACGCATCACTGAGTTCTAATGTCTGATTTTGTCACTTGGGCTTTTAAAATCCTACCTTTGGATTCACTTCAGTGACACAAAGTGACCACACGAGGCAGCAGAGGACCAGCAGCTCCTGTGTCCCCGTGAGCTACAATCACTGGTTTTCTCTGTGGGCTTTGGTGTGGGAGAGTGAGTGTTTTACAAGCTTGAGTTTCCTGTCGTTACCTCAGCTTCCTCTTTACTACAGTAGTATTATGAGTGTGTGTGTGTGTGTGTGATGGGTGGAGGTGGAGGTGGAGGTGCGGTGGCTGATGACAAGATGAATACTCACTGTTGACGCTACCTGCTAGTGCATTAATGTTGTTCAGGCCCACGGTGGCGCCGGCCAGGCCCTGCAGGGTGCCCAGAGAGGTCAGAGAGTTCATGGCGCCGGCGTTAGAGCTGCCCGTGGTGCCTGCTACTGGAGGAGAAGAGGAGGAGAGGAGGGATGAAGAGGGAGAGCAGGAGACAAAGAAACAGACGTGTTATTCACACACCGGACAGACCTCGATGAAGGTCATTTTCATACATGACACGAGGCCGTTTCTGTTTACAGCTAAATGAGGGTTTTGTATTTATGTTTATTTATGACTCATGGCGACGCCTGAGAAACCTGGACATGTGACCGAGGAGGTTATGTTTTCACTCTTTACAGCACGACAAAAACCCAGAAACACACAATTTAATGGAAAAAATTAAAAAACACAAACACATGCTGGAGTTTCTCACAGTTGAAGATGAATCTGTTTATTTGAGCAGAGTTCACGCAGCTAGCAACAATACTAGCTACTAGCTACTAGCTACAGCAGCTAACAGCCACAGCAATTACCTGAACTGATTTTACAGTACACCATCATTTATTTGAACTATTAACAACGTTTTACTGATTCTCTCACAGCTACATTAGCTAGCTGCCGTGGCGTCTCCTCACAGGACATGAACACGTTTAACTTCCCCTTCAAATAAAAGCTCATTCGAACATTCCGGGAAAAATAATCGTCAAATAAACGGACAAAAGTATCACGTCGTTCTCCATCAACATCCAACATCAGCAGCTACGAACGCTGAGTCACAGCGGCACGTTTGTGAGGACGTCAGGTTTCACTGCAGGTGTGCAGCAGGTGAAAAAGAAATACATAAATAAAATGTCACGCTTTAACGTCTCCATCTCTATAAGACACTGTGTGATAAAGGAAAACAGCAGCAGCAGCAGCAGCAGCAGCAGCCTGTCTCCGTGCAGAAGTGTCTATATTTATCAAACTGCCGTGACGCTCAGCGCCGAGCGTGGAACTCGCGCTCACAGAGAGAGAGAGAGAGAGAGAGAGAGAGAGAGAGGAGGTGGAGACAGGAAGTGGGATGGAAGCGACAAGAGCATTAACCAGAAGAAAGGTGTGTGTGATTTTGTAAATGTGTGTGTGTGTGTGTGTGTGTGTGTGTGTCGTATTCATGCTCTGTTGAGGGAAAAAAAAACAAAAACACGGCTGGTGGAGCGAGGTCGAGGAGAATGATGGAGCAGAAACAGGAAGCTTGTCAAACGCAGGACGGCAGCGAAAGACGAGGGCAACGAGGAGGAACACGAGGAGGAGGAAGAGGAGGAAGAAAAGAAAGAGAAGGAGGAGGAGGAGATATTTCACCTCAGTTTAGTTCAAACATCAACCTGGTTGTTCTGACAGTTCTCACTGACTACACACACACACACACACACACACACACTGAAAACATCTGTACACAGGAAACACCAAAGCACTAAACGCACACACGCGCACACACACACACACACACACACACACACACACAGTGCGATGGTGAAACATCGCCACAACTTATTTTACGGCGTTTCATTTCACATTTAAACGTCTCGGCGTTTTTGTCGCTCGCTGAACCCGACGCTAACCGTCTTCACGAGAACAGTAAACGCAGAGAGTCTCGTAATTTACTGAAATCTGTGAACTCGATCAAAACAGGTCGCAAAAGCCAATCGTCACGGAGATATCTGCGATGTTTTCACGAGAGGACGGCCGTCGTACTCGAGAGTTCGGCTCACTGACGCCGGGCGACCTGAAAAAACTGTTCTTCGCACTTTACGATGAACGCAGTCACCTGTAGCGTTAGCTCCAGGTGAGTCGTCATGGGTCCTAGCATTAGCCTCAGTTACGGGCGGAGTTTATTTGTGCAAATCAACATCAAACATTTTGCCTGCACAGATTCGTCACGCGATGACATCACAGTAAAAAAAAAAAACACGAGTTGACGCAAACCTCGCGTCTGTTGCTCAGAGCAACGGCGAGACAAGTAATTCAACGCCGTTAGCGCACAAATTATCATGTGATCTCATCTCAGTCGAGCGAGAAGCACAAAGTGATGAAGTGAAATTACGCGTCGCGTTAGCCAACGTTACACTTTTACAATACACACACACACACACACACACACACACACACACACACACCACGACAACGCCTCAAATCCCACGCAGCACAACACACACACACACATATACAGAGCGGATATCGTGGGATGGCGGTGGTCGGGTCACACGGTGAGGACGTGGTGCGTTCAAAGACAGTGGGACGCAGGGAGGACATTACACACACACACACACACACCATGAGCGGAGCGAGGATGGCGGTGACAGTGTTGATGGCGTCAGTGATGGCGGTGGAGTGCTGGGGGCGTGGTGATGGCAACGGTGGAGAGCGGAGAACGTAGGCGGGCGCTAACCCCCCCAACCCCCACCCCCCGCCCGGGCGTCGGACCCCCCGCCCCCGGCAGGCTGCGGCGTTACCTGGGCTGGCCAACGCTCCCAGGGACGCGGCGCTGGAGGACAGGGGGTTTGCGGTGGAGGGGCTGGCTGAGTTTTGGGCCGCCGCCGCCGCCGCCGCTAAAGTGGCCAGATTCTGCAACTGCAGAGCGCTCATACCTGGAGAGAGGAGCCAGAGAGGGAGGGGTCAAACCTGGGGAGCGAGGCCGAGGCGAGGCCGCCGGGTCATCAGTGGACGACAGCTCCGAACAGCTGCTCGCTGCGTGCGTGCGTGTGTGTGTGTGTGTGTGTGTGTGTGTGTGTGTGTGTGAAGCTGCTTTCACTCATTCAAGTCCCACGTGAGCTGGAGTCAGTGAACGCAGCAGCTGTGTTTACTGACAATCCAGATTGATTAAAGCTCGGTTTAAAAACCGTCACATCCACGATTCTGCTCCAACAGAAACAACAATTCACTCTTATCTTTACATTTGAATGCTTTTTCTACCTTAACTAAGTATAAACACAGATTTCTGAACATAAATCAGTGTATTCAGCTTATTAAGATCATAATTAATGGACTATTTATTGATGTATTAGAATTTTGAAGGTTTAAAGGTCCATTTAAGATTTAAGGGTGATGTAAGTGTGTTTGTGTCTGTGTGTTAAATGTGTGTTAAAATCAATAAAGTTTAGATTGAAAAATTACAATTAAGACAAATAAAAGTGTATTTTACACTTAAATGTAAACATGACACCGTGCTGCGTTTAAGGACTGTGTGTGTGTGTGTGTGTGTGTGTGTGTGTGTGTGTGTCCGCAGAAGTCCGTCTCACCACAGCGAAGCTTCCTCTAACTCATGATGTTTGTTAGAGTCACAACAGGGAGGAGACACTGTGTCAATGTGAGGTAAATGTGTCGTATATACAGTCTGGATGTATATACAGTACCATGGTAACACACACACACACACACACACAGAAAGACACACACAAACAAGACGCTGTGAAGAAGAAGAAGAAGACGAAGACCAAGATCCGTCTCATCTGCAGCAAACAAACACGCAACAGCGTTCATCACAGATTTAATTCAATTACAGCGTCAGTCAGTCAGTGTGTGTGTGTGTGTGTGTGTGTGTGTGTGTGCGTGTGTGTGCGTGCGCGCTGTAACAAGCATGAACACCTGAGCGTGACTTCCTGTTCTCGCAGAATCACCGAAACCAAAACAAACCTCAGAGCGATTTGATCGGATTTTCTGCGACAAACAAACAAACTGGATTTCCGTGTTTTCTGCCTCCGTTCTAGTTTTCGTCACGTTCCCACAATCCTTCACTTCACTGCCTCAGAAACGAGGAAGTGAGAGGAGCGGGGAGAGGGGGGATGAGTCAGAGACACCGCCAAACATTAGCAGAGACAAATGTTTTCATGTCAGAAACACAACGTCGCTCTCTCTTCCTCTGTTGTCTTTTATCTGTTATTTCCTTCGCTCTCTGTTGTCTTTTATCTGTTATTTCCTTCGCTCTCTGTTGTCTTTTTATCTGTTATTTCCCTCTCTGTTGTCTTTTATCTGTTATTTCTTCGCTCTGTTGTCTTTTATCTGCTATTTCCTTCGCTCTCTGTTGTCTTTTATCTGTTATTTCCTTCGCTCTATGTTGTCTTTTATCTGTTATTTCCTTAGTTGTCTTTTTATCTGTTATTTCCTGGCCTCTGTTTGTCTTTTTACTATTTCCTTCCTGCTATTTCCTTCGCTCTCTGTTGTCTTTTATCTGTTATTTCCTTTCGCTCTATGTTGTCTTTTATCTTTTATTTCCTTAGCCTCTGTTGTCTTTTATCTGTTATTTCCTTACATCTCTGTTGTCTTTTATCTGTTATTTCCTTGCTCTCTGTTGTCTTTTTATCTGTTATTTCCTTTCTCTGTTGTCTTTTTATCTGTTATTTCCTTAGGCCTCTGTTGTCTTTTATCATTTCCTTGATCTCTGTTGTCTTTTATCTGTTATTTCCTTAGCTCTCTGTTGTCTTTTTATCTGTTATTTCCTTGCTCTCTCTTCCTCTGTTCTCTTTTATCTGTTATTTCCTTTCGCTCTCTCTTCCTCTGTTCTCTTTTATCTGTTATTTTCTTTGCTCTCTGTTGTCTTTTATCTGTTATTTCCTTCGATCTCTGTTGTCTTTTATCTGTTATTTCCTTCGATCTCTGTTGTCTTTTATCTGTTATTTCCTTCTCTGTTGTCTTTTATCTGTTATTTCCTTGCTCTGTTGTCTTTTATCTGTTATTTCCTCTCTGTTGTCTTTTATCTGTTGCTCTGTTGTCTTTTTATCTGTTATTCCCTTCTCTCTCTTCCTCTGTTGTCTTTTATCTGTTATTTCCTTCGCTCTCTGTTGCCTTTTATCTGTTATTTCCTTCGCTCTCTCTTCCTCTGTTGTCTTTTATCTGTTATTTCCTTCGCTCTCTCTTCCTCTGTTGTCTTTTATATGGATTTCCCTCTTCCTCTCTCTGTGATCTCACCTCCTCTAATTTCCCTTTAATTTCTTACACTTTTCTCGTCTTTGCTCTCGACCTTTTTTAATATCTTTGTTTGATCCCGTCTTCTTCACTCTTTTCCAGTTTCATATATCTTAATTGCTTTATTTTTAATTTCCTTCCCACTTTATTTATCTCCGTCCTATATTTTCCTTTGTTTCTCTTGTTTTTTCTTTTCCCTCTTCTTCTCTAACCCTGTTTTCTGTTTTCTCTCCACGCCTCCACACAGTTCCTCACATTTGTCAAAGTCTTCGCTCTCACTCAACGTACGTTAGACGGAGAAAAGGAGATTACAATAACTGGGTTATAGAGAGTGTGTGTGTGTATTTAATTGATCGCTCATTGCTTTAATTGAAACCTCTTAGTTCTGCAGCTCCTCGTGTTAAAGACTCACACCAGATGTCACTCAGTCATTCAGCTGCCAATCACTCATGCTCTCTCTCTCTCTCCCTCCCTCCCTCCCTCTCTTGCAGTTGGACTGAGAGTTTAGCCTCAGAGCGTTACTATGGCGACGTTCACACTTCATTGATTAATTACTGTTGCTCACATGTGACGGCGTGAACAGCACGAGTCACATGACCTGCGTCTAAAGTGACACGACGTAAGATTACTCTGGTGCTAACTCGCTTTCACGTTACCACGACACGCCTCCAGACGTCACGTGAGGAACAGGACCGCCCGTCACTTCATAGCCCCTCCTCAATGTGGGCGGAGTCAAAGTCATTGCTTTGCTAAATGTTGCAGATGAACGTTAATGTTTTCAGGAATTTTAAGTCTTTGATCTACAGTTGGACATTGTTGTCTTCAGTGACGACGCTCTCTGACCAATCAGAGGGATTTGGATTATAAATAGATTTTGGAACTTTAAGTAGATTTTGGAATTCTAGGTAGATTTTGGAACTTTAAGTCAAGTCAAGTCGTTTTATTTGTCAAATGTACTATATGTACGACATAAAGCACAGATGAAACTGCAGTCCTCTCAGACCCACGGTGCAAAATAGGCAGTTTAAGTAGATTTTGGAATTTTAAGCAGTATTTTTAAGTCTCTTTTAACATAGTTGGACAGTGTCGTCTTTGACGTCGCGCTCACGACTCGTCAGTGACGACCCTCTCTGACCAATCAGAGGCCGGCAGTCAGACGACGTCACATGTTAGTGTCGGCTGAACGTCGTCAGAGCAGGAAGTGAAGAAAGCGCAGGTTCTATCACTGATGATGGAGGAGACAAATACAGGATTGTATGATTTACAGTTAAAGTTGAATCTCCTGCAGAGACTCGTGGAAGGACACGGAGGTGACGGAGTGAACAGCAGATGGCGCCGGCCCGCAGAGCGAGCGCTTCCACAACAAGAAGCCACTTCTAAGCGCTTTTCTTCTGTCTCGTCTGCTTCCTGTGATTCATCGTCTTCCTGACAAAGCCCGGCTGTTACTGTTCCACGCCCGGGGCAGCGCTCCTGTCTGGCCTCATTAAAAGATCAAGACAAATCTCAGCAACAGTTAATAAATCTTCAGGGCAAAGATCCCTCTACTCTCTCGCTCTGCCGCTCTGCCGCTCTGCGCTCCACCACGCGAGTTCATCTCTTTTGCTCTTTGGCCGTTCTTTTAGAAACTCTGTGAAAAGCAGAAATATCAGACGAGACGAGCGACAAAGAGTCGACGGACGCGCGGTGCGGCCGGGGCTTTTCTCTGACTCACCGGCCATCTGCTGGATCCCGCTGAAGGCTCCCAGGTTTCCGGAGGAGGTCGCCTGCTGGAGCAGCTGATGGCGAGAAGAGAGAAGAGCAGAAGAAAAGGAAGACGATGAGAAACTGTGTCTGAGTAAATGAGCCGCTAATAAAGTGGGATCTGTCGCGGAGAACCAAACGCTGTTTGTGTTCCCCGCCGCGATCCTTTCAGACAAGTTGAGCATGAAAAGCTATAATCTGAGAGCGACTAATTAGATTCCAAAACAAAAGTGGAACACTGACGCCGTCAGAGACTCATCCCTCAAAGACTGGAATTAGCGGCAAATTAACATCTTGTTCCTATTGTGTGTGATTTCTTTCTCTCGTCCAGAAAAAGAGCTTTTTTCTTTTTCCCCCCGACAGACAGAGAACTGTGGGCGCACAATTCACACGGCACTTTTTAACATCTCATTATTCCCTTCATCACAAAAACAAACTGATCTGCAGCGGAGGAGCGACCTCAGGAGGAAACTGAACAAGGGATTCAAAATAAATCACATTTGACGGCAGGTTTTTATTTTTTTTTACTGTTGAAACTGTCAAGAGGCGTCCTGAAGACCGGGTATCAAACACGTGCTGACTCACGACCTTCACAAACACAAGGATTTCAGCCACGGCAAATCAAACCCACGTCTACGGCGTCTTTACTCACTCAGGTAAATCCAAACGAAGGATTTTTAAAAGCCAAATTGACTAAATAAGACATTTGAACTCATCACAACTCCTGTGTGTGTGATGTTAAAATCACTGGTTTTCTCTATGAGGTTTGGTGTGGGAGAGTGAGTGCTTTACAAATTCAGTTTCCTGTCGTCTCACAGTGAGATAAAGACGTGATCGTGTCCTTGAGGACATCGCAGACTCAAACTCGTGTAGATTTTATCAGCTTTTGTTCAGTGGCTGAAATACATTTGTTCTCTGGTGTTTTACCCTCCGACAGTGACGTTTTCAGTGAAATCACTTGAATTTAACACAAATTGTCACTTAAAAAACACTTATCCGTCCCTTTAATGTGATTATTTGTGCATCAGAAACAAGATTAATGGGTGAATTGGCTTTCTAAGGAAAACAATATAGAATTTAACACAGAATTTACAAACACACAAACACTTCCCATACATATATATACATGTATATACATGTATATATATGTATATACATGTATATACACATACACATACACACACACACGTATATATATATATACATATATATATATGTCACAGGAAATCTTTCTGCAATTCAAATATGATTAATTGAAAACAGCAGATTTAGTTCCTGGACTTAAATTTGTCTCCAGAGGCTTAATTTCTTCGCTCTGAAGAGGAAGATGAAAGGAAGGAGGGAACAGCGTTAGGAATGAAGGAGGAATTAAAGAACAAAAGAAAGGCAGGAGGTAAAGACGTGAAGCTGTGGGGACTTTGTTTTTTTTTGTTTTTTTTGAGTGGAGTGGTTTTGGTCGGGGCACTGACTGCGGCGGCGGCGTTGGCCACTGGGCTGTAGTAAGGGGCGGAGGAGGAGGAGGTGGTGATGGTGGGCGGCGTGGCGGCGCTCCTTACAGCCAGATACTGTGGGGTCAGGCCGCCCAGGCCGGTCAGGCTCCCCCAGGTGGTGGCGCTGTTGAGCTGCTGCATCTGCTGCGCCAGCTGCTGCTGCAGACGCCGCTGCTCCTTGTCCTTCTGTGTGTCGGCGAACTTCACCACGATGGGAGACGAGCATCCCTGTGGGAGAGGACACAGAGACACAGAGACACAGAGGGACACGTGATGACCCAAGTTCACGATCGTGCAAGTAACGGCTGCATGAGGTTTAAACATGTTGACTGAGTTAATCACGGTGTAAATAAATGAGTTCTTCAACATCCAGGCTAATTTAGACGATTAAAGCAAATAACCTTCAGAAATGAGCAGAAACACTGAAGGTGAAAACAGAACTACTAACTAGATTTAAAATCTGCATCATCATCATCATCATCAGCTAAAAAACAACACAGATTCAAGAGCACTGCTAATAACACAACATTTGACCTTTAAGCTAACCACACAACCTACTACTGAACCTATACCTCATGCTAACAGCACACACGAACAACGCAGCACTTTACCTTCATGTTAGCTAACTACAAAATACTTTATTTCAATAATAATAAAGTTCAAGCTAATTGAACAACGTTGCTTTAGCTTCATCATATCAACATTAGCTAACAACAGCTAAAGCTTCTATCTAAAACCACAAGCTAATTAGTGCGCATGCGTCAACCGGCGTGCAGCCTTTTACAGTCGCTCCTGTTCAGTCTTCTACTTTTTTAACTTATTTCTTATACTTTCTTTTCATTGTATGTCTTAGTAACTTGTGTTTAAGTAGTTTGCCTCTCTAAAACAATTTCCTTCGGGATAATAAAAGTATTCTGATTCTGATAACATAAGACTACTTTCTCTTATGCCAACACTACACATGCTAACAACATAAGCTAACACCGACACACAGTCTTTCCCACATGTTTATATTCAAGAGATTCAAAATTCAAAGTGTTTATTGTCATATATGTTTTATTTGACCCATTCACAAAACTAATCATAAAAAAAGGCACACATGCACACACACACACGCGCGCGCACACACACACACACGGGAAACTTGAGTTTAAGTCCAGAGAGACGTTTCTTGTCTCCATCACAAGAGCTCAGTTATCTGAGTCCAGAACAATTTCACCAGAAACAGATTTCCTCTGTTCTTCAACTATTTCATCACCTCCACACTTGATGTGTGTGTGTGTGTGTGTGCGCGTGTGTGCGTGTGTGTGTGTGTGTGCGTGGTTGTGAGAGAGTGGGAGGACAAAAGAAGAGGACGAGAGGATGATTTAAAGATCTAGACAATGAGACAAAAGTCTGGATGTGTGTGTTTGTGTGTGTGTGTCATATGGGACACCTCACACACACTGACAGCTACACTATAAAGCAGATTAAAACAAATTACCCACAATGCTCCTGATTAAAGCGAGCCTGAAACTGTGCGTCGTCATGTATCACAGCGCCAAAACCTCGCAGCATCAAAGTCTGACTGCAGGCGAACAACAGAGACCGAGATCCTCCGAGATCCTCCGAGATCCGCCTGGACGGTGATTTGAGTGTCGAGAGGAGACGAGCAGCGAGGACAGCAGTGTCAGTTTGGGGCCTTGTGCTCGATTCCCCAGGAGACGAGAGCTCCCTCTCCTGTTCTGCTAAATATCTCAATACTGCGGAAATCCAGCCCAGAACTTGATATGAGATACTAAGTCAATATTATGAGATACTAAGTCAATATTATGAGATACTGTCATTATTATGAGATACTAAGTCAATATTATGAGATACTAAGTCAATATTATGAGATACTAAGTCATTATTATGAGCTACTCATTATTATGAGATACTAAGTCAATATTATAAGAAACTAAGTCATTATTATGAGATACTAAGTCATTATTATGAGCTACTAAGTCATTATTATGAGATACTAAGTCAATATTATAAGAAACTAGTCATTATTATGATACTGTCATTATTATGAGATACTAAGTCAATATTATGAGATACTAAGTCAATATTATGAGATACTAAGTCATTATTATGAGATACTAAGTCATTATTATGAGCTACTAAGTCATTATGAGATACTAAGTCAATATTATAAGAAACTAAGTCATTATTATGAGATACTAAGTCATTATTATGAGCTACTAAGTCATTATTATGAGATACTAAGTCAATATTATAAGAAACTAAGTCATTATTATGAGATACTGTCATTATTATGAGATACTAAGTCAATATTATGAGATACTAAGTCAATATTATGAGATACTAAGTCATTATTATGAGATACTAAGTCATTATTATGAGCTACTAAGTCATTATTATGAGATACTAAGTCAATATTATAAGAAACTAAGTCATTATTATGAGATACTAAGTCATTATGAGCTACTAAGTCATTATTATGAGATACTAAGTCAATATTATAAGAAACTAAGTCATTATTATGAGATACTGTCATTATTATGAGATACTAAGTCAATATTATGAGATACAATATTATGTACTAAGTCAATGAGATACTAAGTCATCATTATGAGATACTAAGTCAATATTATGAGATACTAAGTCATCATTATGAGATACTAAGTCAATATTATGAGATACTAGAGTCATCATTATGAGCTAAAGTCAATATTATGAGATACTAAGTCATTATTATGAGATACTAAGTCAATATTATGAGATACTAAGTCAATATTATGAGATACTAAGTAATCATTGAGATACTAAGTCAATATTATGAGATACTAAGTCATCATTATGAGATACTAAGTCATTATTATGAGATACTAAGTCAATATTATGAGATACTAAGTCATTAATATGAGATACTAAGTCATTGATACTAAGTCAATATTATGAGATACTAAGTCATTATTATGAGATACTAAGTCATTAATATGAGATACTAAGTCATTATTATGAGATACTAAGTCAATATTATGAGATACTAAGTCATTATTATGAGAAACTAAGTCATTATTATTATGAGATACTAAGTTATCATTATGAGAAACTAAGTCATTATTATGAGATACTAAGTCATTATTATGAGATACTATGTCATTATTATGAGAAACTAAGTCATTATTATGAGATACTAAGTCATTATTATGAGAAACTAAGTCATTATTATGAGAAGAGAGATACTAAGTCATTATTATGAGAAACTAAGTCATTATTATGAGATACTATGTCATTATTATGAGATACTAAGTCATTATGAGATACTATGTCATTATTATGAGATACTAAGTCATTATTATGAGATACTAAGTCATTATTATGAGAAACTAAGTCATTATTATGAGATACTATGTCATTATTATGAGATACTAAGTCATTATGAGAAACTAAGTCATTATTATGAGATACTAAGTCATTATTATGAGATACTAAGTCATTATTATGAGAAACTAAGTCATTATTGAGACATTAGATGAGTCACCTGCCCAAATATCGGATGTTTTCCTGGTCGATTTTAACGACATTGCTTCGCGGTTTATGTCTCAGATTTGATTTTAACGTTGCTATGAGGATATTTTGACGTCTTGTATGTAGAGGGACATGTCCACCAGAAGTCCAAACACGGTAAGATATGTCCCAGATTTGCTATGAGGACATTTTGACATGTTTTATGGACAACAAGACATTGAAATCCTGGATCTGGTGTCAGTTTGACGCATGTCCACGTATCAGTTACTAATATCTGTCAACTCAGCACAACCACACCACTGATCGTGAATGTTGTTGGAGATGTGAGCACATTAATCCTCATGTTTTCACCAGTGAGTGAGTGTTTCTACTGAGTCATGGTCGAATAAAAAAAAAAACAAACACAACAAAGCTTCTCATCTGTTTGTGTTCAAAGTTTCAACGGTGAATTCACCCATTCATTCATTCATTCATTCATTCATTTCCACTTTCATTAGAGGCTGACATTCAGCCAGCGTCAGGTGTGTGTGTGTGTGTGTGTGTGTGTGATTGTAGCTGAATGTCACGGCCGTAATGAGAATGGATGGATGACAGTGACAGGACCATCAATGAAGAGGGTGCCGGGCCCGGGGCGGCTCCATTCCAGGTTTTTCATCCTGACATGTGAGTGTGTGCCACACACGCACGCACGCACGCACGCACGCACGCACGCACGCACGCACGCACACACGCACACACACACACACATAGTCTGTCTCCATCTCAGACCGTCGAGTGAAATCGAGCAAAAACAAAAAACAAAGTCTATTTTCCAGTCCTGGTTCTGTGGTTCTAGTCCTGACCCAGGACTGTACCATTCAACAAACTGAACCGTACCATGATGAGGACAGACAGTAGGGGGCAGTCTCCCCACAACAAGACATTTAACCGTCACAGTTAAATAAGTCAAATGAACTCAATGATGAAGATTATTTACAAGCAAACGACGGTCGTTTATTCTCGTTAAACGTGTTTTTACATTTAATTTACGAACAAGTCTGATTCTAACGAGGGTGAAAACATGATTAAACGCAGATGAGAGGGTGAAAGGTCGAGTACAGTACCTCCATCGTCTGAGACTGATGCATGGCTTTGATCGCGTTCTGTGCCATCGCTCTGGTGGAAAACGTGACAAACGCACATCCTGTAGGGAGGAGAGGAGGGAGGAGAGGAGGGAGGGTGGAAGGAAGGAAGGAGGGAGGAGGGAGGGAGGGAGGGAGGGAGGAGACAAGAAAGAACAAAAACAAGACAGAAGGTTTGGACACGTCGTCGTCGTCATAAAAGAAAACAGAGAAGTTTCACAGGCGGACGACAAGTTTCTCTCAAGTTCAACATCGTCATGACAACCAGGCCCCGCCCCCTAGCCACCACAGGACACCACAGACACAAAGCACAGGCATTACCACAGCTTCATGGCTCCTCCTCCTCCTCCTCCTCCTCATCGCGACGCCAAAAATCTGCTTTGGTTTACGAAAAATCTTTTAGGGATTCACGTTAGTTTGCGATCTTTTACGGGTTTTTTTCAAGTTCAGTCACGAAGACAAGACGACAGAGAATCACGCGTGAGAAAAATCACTGTGAAGTTATTAATTTTGCGATCGGTCACGGACGCACAAACTTCAGGCGCCAAAGTGTCGAGCGACTTATAAAACGCGCTAGAATTCTGGTTTTATTACGGAATTACCGATCAACCATGTTGCCTAATCCTAATCCGTTTCATTTTCAACATGCGTATAATCTCACGCCGAACCTCAATCTGAACTGAAGTTTGGTAAATTAATTATTTAAAACATATATTCACAGAAATCCTCAATAAAACGTCACAGTTTTTGTTCACCCGCGACCCATCTGTGGGTCCACGACCCAGTGTTTGAGAACCGCAGCAGCCACAGCTCAGATGATCCTCACATCATGTACACTGGTTAACGATGACAGGATTTTTTCTTCCTTTGTTGGTTTGAGCCGGACGTTCTGAAGCTTCAGCAGCAACAACATCAATCACAATAATGCAGGTTTGTGTTGTTGGGACAAAAACCTGATCCAGTCTTAAATGAAACCACTTTGACCTGGTTTGGTTTCACTGGTGCAGATCAAACGTCGACTTCATTCCTCTTTGTGCGACTGAAGGTCGCCGGACTCTGTGGTTCTGACCCAGTAAAAAAAACGGGTCATTCTATTTCAGACGAGGTTCACTGTCACGTCAGGTGGTTTCTTCCTCTGCAACACCAGAACTAGATCAGATCTGCGGGGGGGGGGCTTTCATGTGGGTTAGCCCCGCTCATTAGCCCCGCTCAGGATTTCAGAACCCGGTTATTTATAACACGGCTCGGCGTCGACGCCGGAAACTCCGCCTTCGCCTCACGTTTGGCAGAAAGAAGAAAGAACGTCTTTTACCAACTTTCTAAATCAAGAATTCCTCAGAGTTTGGTCTCTGACGTCAAAGAAAACTTTGAAACGATCATTAAAAGTTCACACGTTCACCACTTATTTTTAACGGCACACAGTTCGGACGGAGGTTAAAAGAATATGTCCACGAGGTGTCCAAACAGGACATCGCTAAAATCGTAAGGACGTTTCCGGACATATTTGAGGACGCAAGATCTGATCCATGTTCTTGAGTCTGAAGATTTCTAAACTGAAGAAGATCCGACGTCTTCACGTCGTTCACATGTCGGAGAATTTATTGCATGTTTCTCGAGATGTTCAGATGTGGTAAGATTTATCGTGTTCTTCAGTTTCTCAAGATGTCTCTTTGTCCAAACATCGGATTATTTGCTGCAGTTATGAGGAAAGTCCAACAGTGGAACACACGCGAGACATTCGAGTATCTGAGGATTTGGCGCAAGGTCTTTGTCGAGTGTTTTCATGGACAGTCGGACGTCTGCGAGAAGTTCTCGTAAAGGACGTTCCGATGCGCAGTTATGGAGACAAAGACGTCCAAAAATCGGGAGATATTTTACTAATTCTGACTGTGATGAGGACTTACACACTCAGAAAAACATTTCCCTCGTGCGAACCAGTTAGCCTGAACCGAACCTGGTCCCTGAACAGGAAGTGGTTCTCAGAGACAGAAGAAACTCTAAATAAAGAACTCCTCATCATCATCTGAACGTTCATTTCACGGACGTCAAAGCCGGTGAAGACAGACGTGGTAGCTCGTCGCTGCAGAGACGGGACTTTGACTCGAGGACTAAAAATACTCTCGGGCTGCATCCTGAGAAGCAAACAGTCCTGTAATGAAAGTAGGCTAGCTCCCCAGGCCCACACGTCCACTGCTGCTGCGATCCAGATTTTATTTATAGCGCGTCGACGGCGAGCTCCTCTGATTGATCCCGTGGTTTTTTTAACGACGTGGCGAGCGCGACGCGGCGGGACCAAGACGCTCGGGGAGCTCGAGAATCCTTCAAGACTTCTTTATCGTTTGTTTACGCGCTGAGCGGCTTCTCTCTGACTCTGACTGCGGCGAACAGGTTTGAGTTTGACGACGACGACGTGGTCACGGCGTCTGAAATATTCATGAGGACAAAAGAGAGACGCTGTGGAGCGAGGGAGCGAAAGAAAGAGGACAAATCGTTGTGAGGCAGGATTCTGGGACAACCTTCAGGAGGACGAAAGAGAGGAGACGCACAACGTCTAGGACGTACCACAAATATACGTGAAGGACAGATCGACACGGAGCCTGTGACAGTGAGGAGGAGGAGACACCACACAGGGGGGAGGAGCTGGGGAGGGAGGGAGGGAGGGAGGGAGAAAGAGAGAGCAGGCGTGTGTGTGTGTGTGTGACAGCTGACTATTCTATTTACTCCATTTTGACGTAGCTCACGAGTGTTAGCATCATATTAAAGAAGCTAACACTGACTATGGATAAATACATCATTAGCGACAGCTTCCGCTTTAGCTTAGCTTTCTCGTTAGCTTCCTCTTTGCCTAAAAATACTTCACATTAAATAAAACAGCGCTCACCTTTGATTTTAGTTTTATGTTGTTTTATTAGCATCTCTGCGAGTTAGCTTCTTTAAAGAGACGCTAACAGTAGCAACTCATTTAAGCCTTACTAGAGTTAGCTTTTTCAATCTGATGCTAACAGATCCAACGAGTTAGCTCCTCCTTTATGTTCTCAAAAAACACCACTTAAGAGTTTGTTGGTGTGTTTCTGTGAGCGTGTTTGTCTTTCCTCGTTTGCTCAAAGACGTTTTTACGTCTGATGTGAGACGCTGAGTTTGTCCAAACAACGCAGCTCGAGGTCAGAGGTCAAACGCCGGCAAAGTCCAGGAGAGGTTTCATAAATCAGAACCAACGCCTGAGCCTGGTCCATCTCTGAGAGGATAAACTGTGTGAGGAGGTCAGAGGTCAGAGGAGGTGAAGGAGGAGGAGGAGGAGGAGGAGGAGGGTGACCGAAGCTGAGAGAGTGAGGGAGGGAGAGAGAGAAAAAACAGAGAGAGGGAGGGAGGGAAAAGAGAGATATAGAGCGGTAAAGGAGAATCATGTCATCGCAGTGACCTCAGTGGCCTCCAGGTGTCACTGTAGTTAAACATGACTCAGGTTGACGACAGAGTTTGATCCTGGCTGTCGACGCGCTGCATTAAAGAACATAAAACCCGAGCATGTGACCAGTCATGTGACCGCTGCAGTGACCCGCAGCGATCGCTGGAGGGCGCTGTGGTCAGTCACTCACCTCTGCTGAGTCCGTCGGGTCCTCGCAGGATCCGACACTCTTCGATCTGTCCGAACGCCGAGAACATGACCCGGATGTCGTTCTCGTTGCACTTCTTCGAAACCATGCCGATGAACAACTTCCTGTCTTCTACCGCTGCCGTGGAGAAGAAGAAGAAGAAGAAGAAGAAGATGAAGAAGATGAAGATAAGAAGTAATCACAATATTTAAGACACGGTCCAAGTGAGAACGCAGCACGACAATCTGGATTATTCCTGCAGGAAAAACAGATTAAAGCCACTTAACAAACAGGAAACTGAAGTTTGGAAACCACTCACTCACTCTCACACACCAAAGTCCACAGAGAAAACCAGTGATTTTAACATCACACACACACACACACACACACACACACACACACACACACACACACACACACACACACACACACAGGAGTTGTTGATCCACTGCTGCCTCCATCACTAAGTTCTAATGTCTGATTTTAGTGAACTGGGCTTTTAAAATCTTTTGTTGAGATTGACCTCAGTGACACAAAGTGACCACACGAGGCAGCAGAGGAGCAGCAGCTAAAATCACTGGTTTCTCTATGAGCTTTGGTGTGGGAGAGTGAGTGCTTTACAAAATTCACTTTTTCTGAGCTGGATCTTTATGTTCTCGTGTCTCAGTCTGCTTCTGAGCTCATTTTCAACTGTGTTTATTTTTAGTGTTTTGCTGAAAAATAGATGAAAAAGACGACAACGACAGAGAGACAGAACGAGACGGAACAAAAAAGAAGAGAAAGTGTCAGAGAGACAGAGACAGAGACAGAGACAGACATGAGGAGCGACAGAGTTCATGTGTTTCATCATGTCGTCTGATCTGTGTCTCATTATCACTTCAACACCAAAGAGATGGCTGAGACGCCACAGCTCCGTCCTCCCTCCTCACCCTCCTCATCCTCCTCCTCCGGGCCTCCCTCTCACTTTCTCCTCCACTGACACAATCCCTTCTTCTCAGGTGTAATCTCCAGGAACAAACTGAGACTCCTGTCGTACTAATAATAATAATAATTATTATCATCATTATTATTATTACAACAATTAGCATTACAATTATTATTATTATCATCATTACTTTTGTTATTATTATCATTATACACTTTTATTATTATTATTACACATATTATTATTATCATTACTTTATTATTATTATTATTATTATAATATTATTATTATTATTATCATTATCATTATTATTATTATTATCACTATTATTATTATTATTACACATATTATTATTATCATTACTTTATTATTATTATTATTATTATATTATTATTATTATTATCATTATCATTATTATTATCACTATTATTATTATTATTATTATTACACATATTATTATCATTACTTTATTGTTATTATTATTATTATTATTATTATCATTATAATTATCATTATCATTATCATTATTATTACTATTATTATTGATGAGAAGTGTTATTGTTGATAAAGACGGTGATGAGAAAGTCTCATCACCGTCTCCCTTCATTACTTGATGTACTCGCAACACGCGTGTTTTTCAGTCTTTATGTTGTACACGTGTTTTTAGTTTAGTGTGCTGGCATGAAATGCCCCTGATAGTGCATGTGTGTGTGTGTG
>NC_058024.1:672500-715000 GCF_019176455.1 Solea senegalensis
CATGCAGTGAAAGATGCGTTAGTTTATTTTGGGTGAGAGGTTTTCAAATGTAGGAAGAGGCTCCAGTCGTCGGCTGTCACATCTTAACGCTAAATGTTGTTAAGTTCTGTAAATGTCTAAGATTTGTGAGCGTTAGTTAATAAGAAAAGAGTAAAGTGAGATATAAACTCACAACAGTAACAACGTGGCTACATTGTGTTATAACGTCAATTAACAAAGTAAATAATATGACTCCCATATTATTTTTCTGAATATTTTTGGTAATATCTCCTAATCTGTTTAGTAATTATAGTATTAAAAATAAAAACGTTTGTGGGACAGATTCATCTTAATATTATGATAATTATCCATTTTCTATCACTTTAGCCAGCGATTGTTTTATCCATCCACATCCATATTGAGTGTCACCTAAAGAAAATCTTAAATCTTAATGTAAATACATTTTGTTTAATGAATGTAATTAATAATAAAAAGTGGCGTCTTTTCACGTGTTGGAAAAAGCTATACATACCAACCTCTCTACCAATTTAAATTTAAACAATTGATTTAATTATTCTTATTATTTAATTTTATAACAAACTACACTCACATATGTATTTACATATTAATCACTCCTGGTGTCTGAAAACAAAGATTTTTAAAGTGGTTAAATATTGGACCTTCTTCCATGGTTTAATTGATATTTGCTCACAATTATTTCTCTTAAATGATAAAAACCTTTGAATATGTACAGTACGTGTTGCCGTACATTACTTTTTAATTTTACAGAACATTATTAGAGAGGTTAAAATAACATATTGTCTCTCTAATCCCAGAGAAGATGTGATGTGAAGTGCTATCCTTCCACGCACAGACCGCACGGACCCAACATGCTTTCTGTTCCCTTGAAAATTAGAACTCACGGTGTGTTTTGTTACCAATTTGTTTGACGTCACCGTTTGTCCTGCATCTTTTGTTAACCTTACTTTATAAAATAAATAACCTTGTTTTCCAAAAACAAACACCTGGTTATTTTATGTCGCTTCCATCCTCCTTCACACACTTGGTTGTAGCTTGGTTGCTATTGCTATCTGACACAAAGAAGTGGTATTGTCCCATGGGGGGGATTGGGTGCCTTGCTCAGGGGGCAACCCAGGTCTTGGCCCTTCCTGGGATTCCAGCCAGGGACCCTCCGGGTTATTACATTACATTACATTACATGTCATTTAGCAGACGCTTTTATCCAAAGCGACTTACAATGGAATTAAGTACAATCAGCAAGGGGTGGGATCGAACCACTGAGCCACTCCAGGGTAAGGTCTTAACCACTGAGCCCAATTCCACTCCTCTTAGCCATGAGCTGCCATTCAAGATGTTCACAACAGGGGCTGCTATTGAAAAGTGCTGCGTCATGACTGAGCCGCTCTTAGGATCCAACTGCATCACAGACAAATATTGGTTTTGTGTCAAAAAGCTACTTGAAGGTTGGATGTGATAATCTTCCTGTTAATGGCCCAGCAAAGGCCTTCCTCCTTATTATTCCGGCCCTGGCCCTGGCCCCGGCCTCCTCCTCCTCCTCCTCCTCTTCCTCCTCTTCCTTCTTCTGAGGGTGTCTCCACAAGGTTAATTAGTGGAGTGTCCCCCGAGGTTCCCCATGAGATGTAGGCTCCGGATCGTGGAGGTGCCTTGGACATAAACAAGGTTAATGGAGCCTCAGATTCCCTCTTCCACCGAGTGTTGCTGATGTGATTCATCAGTCTTTAAGGGTGGAATGGCACGGTCGCCCTGGGAGTTTGAAGTAGGTACGTATGAGCTATTGAGATTCACATCTGCCTGCAGTCGTTGCATTATTTAAGTCATACTTCAGCCGGCAATGGGAAAAACAACCTACTTCTATTTCCTGCCGTATTACGTACCGAGAGGTTTAATCATCGCGTGTCGGCAAAGTAAAACATTTTCACTGCTAAAGAATGAACTCGGATATCGTTTCGCCGGCGAAAAACCATTTTCAGGGGACGACTGTCGTCCATCAGTGATCTTGCAGCGCAGCGACTTTTCTGATGTGGCCAATAATAATGTGCTATTGAGCGAATCCTGAGCGAGCGCATGGATCTGTCTTCATTTCCTGTGAAAGAATAAGAGAGAGAGGAAGTAACAACAAGGCTTACATTTAAAGAAATGTCACACAGAGAGAGCAGGAAGTGTCGTAGGTCACCGTGTCACAACACCCTTCAGTCCACTCCTGAGACACACCACACTTTAGCATTCACACTCCTCCTCCATCCCTGTGACCTCCATCAGGAGCGACATGATTTATCACACCAATATCCCCTTCAGCGCCGTCCTGATTGCTTTGATTTCTCTATTGACATTTCCTGTCATCCCACCTTACATGCGCTTTCTTCTCCTTGTTTCTTCCAGGACGGTGGAACATGCACGAGAGAGCGATGCTGGTGATCATGAAAACACACACTGAGATCATGTGTGATTACTGTTAGTGTTAAAAGGGGGAAAAAGTGCACTTTGATAACCTGAAGATTCAGCATTCAAGATTTGTTTACATGTACAAGGCACATGTCGGTGAAATTAAAACTGTGACACGCCCCTATTGTGCTAATAACAAGACACAAATGCAGATTTATTTCTTTTTTTATAAATTAAAATTAGAATTAAGGTGAATAAAATAAAAAGTGAAGTATAAATAAAACTGTACACACACTGCATATACAACTGTAAATAAACTGCATGTAAAACTAAATATAAAACTGTATATAAAACTACATATAAAACTGTATATAAAACTACATATAAAACTGCATATAAAACTATATATGAAACTGTAAATAAAACTGTAAATAAAACTATATATAAAACTGTAAATAAAACTATGTATAAAACTGTAAATAAATCTATATAAAACTGTATATAAAACTAAATATAAAACTATATATAAAACTGTAAATAAAACTGTAAATAAAACTATATATAAAACTAAATAAAACTATATATAAAACTATATATAAAACTGTAAATAAAACTATGTATAAAACTACATATAAAACTGTATATAAAACTGTAAATAAAACTATATATAAAACTGTATATAAAACTACATATAAAACTATATATAAAACTGTATATAAAACTGTAAATAAAACTGTAAATAAAACTATATATAAAACTGTATATAATACTATATATAAAACTGTATATAAAACTACATATAAAACTATATATAAAACTGTATATAAAACTAAAACTATATATAAAACTATATATAAATACTATATATAAAACTGTATATAATACTATATATAAAACTGTATATAAAACTGCTACATATAAAACTATATATAAAACTGTAAATAAACTATATATAAAACTGTATATAATACTATATATAAAACTGTATATAATACTATATATAATATAAAACTACATATAAAACTGTAAATAAAACTATATATAAAACTGTAAATAAAACTACATATAAAACTATATATAAAACTGTAAATAAAACTACATATAAAACTATATATAAAACTGTAAATAAAACTACATATAAAACTATATATAAAACTGTAAATAAAACTATATATAAAACTGTATATAATACTATATATAAAACTGTATATAAAACTACATATAAAACTATATATAAAACTGTAAATAAAACTATATATAAAACTGTAAATAAAACTATATATAAAACTGTATATAATACTATATATAAAACTGTATATAAAACTACATATAAAACTATATATAAAACTGTATATAAAACTGTAAATAAAACTATATATAAAACTGTATATAATACTATATATAAAACTGTATATAAAACTAGATATAAAACTATATATAAAACTGTAAATAAAACTATATATAAAACTGTATATAAAACTGTATATAAAACTACATATAAAACTATATATAAAACTGTAAATAAAACTATATATAAAACTGTATATAATACTATATATAAAACTGTATATAATACTATATATAAAACTGTATATAAAACTACATATAAAACTGTAAATAAAACTATATATAAAACTGTAAATAAAACTACATATAAAACTATATATAAAACTGTAAATAAAACTAAATATAAAACTATATATAAAACTGTAAATAAAACTACATATAAAACTATATATAAAACTTTATATAATACTATATATAAAACTGTATATAAAACTACATATAAAACTATATATAAAACTGTAAATAAAACTATATATAAAACTGTAAATAAAACTATATATAAAACTGTATATAATACTATATATAAAACTGTATATAAAACTACATATAAAACTATATATAAAACTGTAAATAAAACTATATATAAAACTGTAACTGTGGTTTTCCAGGAGTCGTATGTCACGGTGTGGAGGCTGACACATGTCTGCACATCTTCTTGTCCATGTGAAGATCTCACCTTCACAGAGAGGAGGAGGGATGATTAGAGACGCTCCTGCTGCCCCTGCTGCCCCTGCTGCCCCTGCTGCGTGTGCGGGGTCACGCGTACGGAGGGTGCAGATGTTGCTGGAGGACTGTGAGGAGAATGAAAGGCAGGAGAGGAGCAGCTAAAGGTTTTAAAGCATGACCCAGCGCCTCTGTGGAGACGAAGGTGGCACAGCATGCGGCGAGAGGCTTGTGAAGGATCTGGCTCCCCTCCCTCCCTCCCTCCCTCTCTCTCCCTCCCTCTCATATGCACATCTAAGCCGTTGTTCCGGAGCCTCTGCTGTCCTCGCGCGCTGTGTTTGAGGGTGTTTTTGTTTGCCTGTGTGTTTATCAGGTGCAGTGTTTGGTTTCTGTTCTTGGTGGTGAATATCAGGCTCTCCGGTGCAGTGAGCCACGCTGTGTGATACTGAAGCCTGAAATGAAAACCAGTATTTCATTGTCACCTCTCCATGCTGTTGAAGTTTGTCAGCATTAGTTTTGTGGGAATACTCGACTTCTTCCATCCAACTATCTGCAGTGCAGCAAAAACTTTAGATGCAAAAATTCTTTGTCGTTGTACGGAAACTCAAACTGTTCCAGGGTCCGTAAACAGGAGAACAAGTTTTGGGAAAAAAAGCTTTGTATCTAAAACGACTCGGCTCGACTCTACTTGTTTTTTTGCTTTTCCATCAGTGAAAATATCTGGTACTAAAAACTGATAATAAAATGTGTCGCCAACACACTGCCGGCCGCCGATTGGTCAGCGCGTGTCGGCGCTGGAAGAGTTATGAGCGTGACGTCCGACACAAACAATCAAACAATACCAAACTGCAGATCAGTTAAAAAGACTTAAAAATCCCTAAAAATGTGCGTTAATCTCCAACATTGAGCAAAGGAAATGTCTGGGGGAAAATGTCGAGGCCGAATCACAGTTCAGTGTCAGACGGAGTCTGTGCTCCTGTCATGCAGGAAGTACTGAATGATTCTAATGATTCAGTTCCAAGCAGAACACGTGTTTAAAACAACGTCACGCTAGTTTCATGCAGCCGTGTTATGACGACCCCGTGTGCTTTAAGCAGGTTCTATGAAGTCATGGAAAACAATGTTTCGGAAAAGCCTTTTTATGAATTCATTGGTGGTAACAATGATGACACAGCCCTAACCCCGCGAGCTCAGTCAATGACTCATTTTCCATTTTTTGTGATTTTCTGTGACATTTGTTGAAACAATGCTGTATTTATGTTAAAACCTTTTTAAGAACATAAGTGATTGTGTGTGGATAAGGCCTCAGTCGTGGCCAAAGTGTTGCTAATGTTAATGGGTAATGGTCTTGTGCTAGAGCTCTGATTGCATGATGATTTGAAACTATGAAACAATAAATCTCATAATTTTGACTTTTTATATCATAATTTTGACTTTCATCTCATCATTTTGACATTTTATCTCATACTTTCGACTTTTTATCTCATAATTATGACTTTTTAATCTCATAATTATGATTTTGATCTCATAATTATGACTTTTTATCTCATAGTTATGACTTTTTATCTCATACTTTCGACTTTTTATCGCATAATTATGACTTTTTATCTCATAATTATGAATTTTATCTCATAATTTTGACTTTTGAATCTCATAGTTATGATTTTTATCTCATCATTTTGACTTTTTATCTCATAATTTTGACTTTTGAATCTCATAGTTATGATTTTTATCTCATCATTTTGACTTTTTATCTCATAATTTTGACTCTTATCTGATAATTTTCACATTTGATCTCATACTTTCAACTTTTTATCTCATAATTATGGCCTTTATCTCACAGTTATGGCTTTTATCTCACAATTATGACTTTTATCTCACAATTATGGCTTTTATCTCACAGTTATGGCTTTTATCTCACAATTATTTCTCACAATTATGGCTTTTATCTCACAGTTATGGCTTTATCTCACAATTATGACTTTTATCTCACAATTATGACTTTTGATAATTATGACTTTTATCTCACAGTTACTTTATCTCATAATTATGGCTTTTATCTCACAGTTATGGCTTTTATCTCATAATTATGGCTTTTATCTCACAGTTATGGCTTTTATCTCACAATTATGACTTTTATCTCATAATTATGGCTTTTATCTCACAATTATGACTTTTATCTCATAATTTTGAAATGGAACAAACCAAGAGTTCATAGAAATGTATTTGAAAGTAAAGAATCACTCTTAAACGTGAGCGACTGATTTGGCTGGAGCTTGCGTTGCCACCTCGGACATTCTCTCAATTTCTGCTGCACACAGCACAGGCAGAGTCAAGCAAGAGACCCACAATGCAGTGCGGCAATGCTCCACACCTCCACTCCATACATACATGCATACCGTGAGGAGCCCGGGGACCATCAGTACTGTAGGTCCATGTATCTGCTCGTGTGAACACATGATGAACAGATCAATCATCCCCATGAACACTTCTCTCATGTGAAATCATAACATCACATCTCTCCCGCTTTGATCCAAGCCAGTTATTTCCAAACAGGGAATTGTTGAATTGAAACCTGCGCTAACATCACACACATGCACACACACATGCACAGACCCACCACTTCACAAGCTGTGTTTGATGCGTCTGTCTGAGCGTGGAGACCCACCGTCTGTGTTGTTCCACGGCACATTAATGGAGGGCCTCCAGCTGAGCACGGCTGACAGACATCTGGAGGAGAGAGATATAGGCGAGATGTGGCAGCTCCTGTCGCTGTATTGATTCACTCTCCAGCACTGACATTCGCAGCAGACACAAGTCAGGGCTTTGGCAATCTTATGTTCTTGGGCTGTTATGGATTTGCGATGGAAAAGTGAAAGTTATTGCGGTGTGTGCTGAGGTGTGTGTCAGTCAGCGCTGGAGGGAGAAGTCTGCCCCGCTCGTCTCCTGCAGAGACAAGGGAAAAGGAAAAAAAAAAAAGTTTGCTGTGTCATCGGCTGCTTCCTGCTCCACTTTTGTTTATGGATGCTTGAAAACTTCATGGCTTCATTTCAGCCTGGACAAGCGAACACGGAGACCTGTGGAAGCTCTGATGCAGTTTCTTATCAGGAATGGACGTAGCCTTCAGCCACCAGACGTCCACACTCTTGCCTTTGCAGCAAGGAGACCCAGGTTCGTGACCCAAGGGCCTTTCTGCATGGAGTCTGCCTGTTCTCCCAGTGTGTGTGTGTGTGTGTGGGGACGGGGGTTCCTCTGGGTTCTCCAGGTAAATTGGACTCTCTAAATTGACTGTAGGTTCTTTGTCTATGTTTGTGTCCCTGTGATGGACTGGCGAACCACCCAGATTGTGACACAGGCCGAGCTATGTCAGCTGAGATTCGTACAGCACCCCCCCGCGACCTCGCTGCGTGTTAGAGAATGACAACCTTTATTCTTCTAGATATCTTCAGGAAACCATACCATGAATTCATCTACCATCTATCTCTTAACATCTATTAATACTGGCGCCAGTTGCTGACCTCTGATTTACGCTAAATTGTGAAGATTTGCACCTGGATCAAAACACAACATTACTAGATACACACCTGGAAAAAGCAGAGGTATTTGAGGTTGAGTTGGGTTAGGGTGAGGCTGGCTGGGGCTGAGAAGGTTGGAGAGCCCTCCTCCAGGATGGAGTCCTCTCATCAAGCCTCATTAAGGAAGCTGCTCTTAAGGACCTGCAGGAGGAACCAGTCTCTGCCAGATTTGCTATGTCTCTAGTATGGTAATCAAGTTACTCGGTTTCTAAGGTTGAAGATTCCTGGAAGAGTTCTGGAAGTGACGGCTAGTCCTGTGCTCCCGGTCTGAACCTGTTCCTGCGTTTGACATCCTGGAGTATCTGCAACAGTAAGATTTGACTTCCTGACATAGATACACGTTCTGTGGAGAACCATCAACCAACTCTTCTGGAAACAACATAGCTCTTCTTTCTCCCACACCTGGACAGTCCCTGCGATCCACTGACCGCTCACGTACCACCAACTCTTTTATCTAAAACTCTTGGTGTCTCGGTGTTGCTCTGCTTTCAGAGTCTTGGATAAACTTGGAATCTACGACCCGTGACAGAAGGATGAAGTCTCGAGCTCATGCATATGTATATCCGTGACAATGTGAACTCCAAAGGTTGCACACACGGAAAAAAAACCGATGACTAATTGTGTTTGCCTTCTGTCGTATATGTGCTGATGTGCTGAGCACAGGCTGTCAGTGACCGTCCCCTCCTCTGTCCGTCTCTCCTACTTTTCTTTCGCTTTGTCCGATCTCTGTCACTCCGGCGTCCTGGCAGCGTCTTTTCCTCGCCCCCAGTTTTAATTTCCCCCAATCGAGCCGCACGGTTCCCTTTGTGTTGACTCTGCAGTTAAGTGCATTCATTTCCTGTCTCACTTATTTCATTTTGTATTATGTGGGCTAAAAAAACCCCAAAACCTGTCTCGCTGATGCCACATAAATCTGTATGTAAACACACGGCAGATAACAGAGTCTGGGTGGAATCCCAGCGCCGTTACACACAGAGCTTCTTTCAGAACTTGGACACGTTGTTTTATGTGCGCTCATTCTTGCATGTCCTCACTGTGTCCTATACATTTATTCAGACGGGTCAGAGTTCGTCCATGTCTGGGTTTTCTTAAGAATCCGACACTCTAAGTGTCTGTTGAATAAAATAAAACGGTTCTGCATTCAGTTAGAGAACTGGTCATTAGCGTGTCCAGACTGTGTGTGTGTGTGTGTGTGTGTGTGTGAGACAGATATATGACAGGCACACAGACACAGAAGCAAATTCCATTTGAATGCCTGTGGGTTCTTCTCTCGGTCTCGCCTGTGATCGGCTTCGCCACGCTGTCCAGACAGTCGCGTTAATGAGCCGGGCAGAGAATCGCTGTAATTGTCTCATTGACTTTTGAAGGGGGGGTGTCCGCTGTCTGGAGGCCTGGCCGGGAAGACAAGCACACACACACACACACAGGCAGAGAACGAGTGGACGCCAGTGTGATGGACAGCTGGTGTTGTCCAATGGAGCTGATGTGACTCGGATTGTTTACTCCGCCATGTTGGCAGGAACCATGCCAGTTTCAGAGTTCACTGCACACTTGGAGCAAGACATTACAGAACTTCTAACCCTGAATAATAAAACTGGTCATGGAAACAGTGGGAGCAGACTGATTATTCCAGGGTATCTTGAACTCTTTCATCATTTTTCTTTATCATCCCACTCTGGAGACATTGTAATAAAAGCATTCAAAGTTAGTTAGCATTGGATGTTTTCCTTTAGATTCCCGTTGCTACAGAACCTACCTCGGCTATCCCGCTGGATCTTTCTTGATCTGATAAAATGCTCTCCCCTTCGCTTGTCCCTGATGCAGGGGCAAGAGGGGGTAGAGAGAGCCCCCTTAAATAAATGTCTTGTCCCCTCAAATCAGTTTTGTGAATATTGACTATAGTGTGTGAAGTGCTATTTTAGGTTAAACTTTATTTGAGAATTAGGCCATCCAGTTAAGATAAATGTTATATGTTGGTTGATAAAATCTGGATGAAGGATGTTTTATTTTATTTTATTCATTTATTTTATTTTTATTTTTCATTTTCCCCCCCTGAGGGATTGCCACCTTATTGTGGTCAGGTGCTTTGCGTGCCTCAGTGACCTTAAGAGCTACAGTATATCAGGTGGGACAGGTGCACAAGTGCAATCCACTTCTCCAGGTTGGGGTTGGACACATAGAGATTAATGAAGAAAGCATCGTTACTATAAGCAGAGAAAAAATTATGTGTACGCATGATGCCCCCTTCACATTTCTGACTGCCCCCTCATATATGCCTGCCTAGAACCGGCCCTGTTTGGTACCATCTTCACCTTTTATGAATATAACCACTGGAGATGAGTTGTCTGCAGAGATGAAACAATTACTTGATCGTCAAACGAAATTTGGTGAGTGTGTTTTTTAACATTTTTTGACATTTGAATGTTTATGGACCAAACAATTACTCGATTAACCGAGAAAATAATCGTTAGTTGCAGCTCTAGTTGACATTATTGGATGGATGGGTGGATGATGGGATTGTGTGATGTCAGCTACAGGAGGTCTATTGGTGCCTGGTGCAGGCGACGCCTGTGAACTTTTGCGTTGGCTGTCAAATTGCAAATCTTGGGGCTTCAGTGTACAACTGGAAGAGACATCAGATTTCATTTATATATGTTTTGGGTGATAAATAAAAACATGTCAGGAAGGGAACTAATTCTGTATTTGATTCTTTGATTCCAAAAGTTTTTGGAAGTTTTGAATTTTTTGCAGCCAGAAAACGACGTGGATTTTTGGATACAGTTCGCTTGATTTTACAAAGAATTCCTACAAGTGTGAGAGAGACACAGGAACGAGACTGAGCGCGACGGCAGACTGACACGGTGGTTCAGACTCCTGGCAGACTGAGGGTGTCAGCCCCGCAGGTTATTGGCCCGGCGTCACGCTGTGATTTAAGTGCGCGGGAGGGGGGGGGGAGTAGTGGGAATGAGACCTGACCGCACGGCCTGTTGGGAGCTGTGGTTCTCTGACAGCTTGTAGATTCAGCCGAGTGTAAACTGACGATAGATTATTGAGGTAAACCGCAAATGAGTTGCTCTGCCTCCACATTTGCTCACGTCCCTCTGGGGACTGGAGGGAGCAGAGGGAAAAACAAACTGGGACGTGTAACATAATTAACACAGTCACAACTGTGAGACGGAGCTTTATACAGTCAATTTGGTGGATTCAAAATGCTTTTTAATACTTTCACAGCTGCGATGTCTTTAGTCTTAAGTTCCCGATAAGATCTGCTATTAACATCTGTCCTTGTGTGTGCGGGTCCTCAGAGTTCTGCTCACCGTCTGAAACATGACATAAGTTTTATTATTCATTCCAAAAAGGAAACATGTCAATCAATGTTAATGTGACGTGGAATCACAGATTAGTGTGAAAAACTGCTGCAGATCAGCTGATGTCAGATGAGGAAGCAGGAAGTCTCTAAGGCAGGGCTCTCAAACTCAAATGACGTTTAGTCTGGTCAGTGGGGGGAAGATTCTGGAGTTATAAGTCGATTTTGGAATTATAAGTAGAATTTGGAATTATAAGTAGAATTTGGAATTATAAGTAGAATTTAGAATTAGAATTAGAATTTGGAATTCTAAGTAGATTTGTGAATTAGAAGCAGAATTTAGAATTCTAAGTTGAATTTGGAATTATAAATAGATTTTGGAATTATAAGAATTTGGAATTCTAAGTAGAATTTGGAATTATAAATAGAATTTAGAATTATCAGTAGATTTTTGTATTATAAATTGAATTTGGAATTATAAGTAGAATGTGGAATTTTAAGTAGATTATGGAATTATAAGTAGAATTTGGAATTATAAGTAATTTGAAATTATGGAATTATAAGTAGAATTTTGAATTATAAATAGATTATGGAATTATAAGTAGAATTTGGAATTATAAGTAGAATTTGGAATTATAAGTAGAATTTGGAATTATAAGAATTTAGAATTATAAGTAGAAATTAGAATTAGAATTAGAATTTGGAATTATAAGTAGATTTGTGAATTATAAGCAGAATTTAGAATTCTAAGTAGAATTTGGAATTATAAATAGATTTTGGAATTATAAGAATTTGGAATTATAAGTAGAATTAGGAATTATAAATAGAATTTAGAATTATCAGTAGATTTTGGTATTATAAATTGAATTTGGAATTATAAGTAGAATGTGGAATTTTAAGTTGATTATGGAATTATAAGTAGAATTTGGAATTATAAATAGATTATGGAATTATAAGTAGAATTTGGAATTATAAGTAGATTATGGAATTATAAGTAGAATTTGAAATTATAAGTAGATTATGGAATTATAAGTAGAATTTGGAATTATAACTAGATTATGGAATTATAAGTAGAATTTGGAATTATAAATAGATTATGGAATTATACGTAGAATGAGGAATTTCAAGTAGATTATGGAATTATAAGTAGAATTTGGAATTATAAATAGATTATGGAATTATAAATAGATTATGGAATTATAAGTAGAATTTGGAATTATAAATAGATTATGGAATTATAAGTAGAATTTGAAATTATAAGTAGATTATAGAATTATAAGTAGAATCTGGAATTATAAATAGATTATGGAACTATAAGTAGAATTTGGAATTATAGATAGATTATGGAACTATAAGTAGAATTTGGAATTATAAGTAGAATTTGGAATTATAAGTAGATTATGGAACTATAAGTAGAATTTGGAATTATAAATAGAATGTGGAATTATAAATAGATTATGGAATTATAAATTGAATGTGGAATTATAAATAGAATGTGGAATTATAAGTAGAATTTGGAATTAGAATTATGATAAACGCATGTTTTCAGGGATTTTTAAGTCTTTTTAACTGATCTACAGTTCTACTTTGCTTGCTTTGAGTCTTGTGTCGGACACTCTCTGACCAATAAGTGGTGGGCAGTCTGTTGTGGTCGTCACATTTTAGTATTGGAACCCTATGAGGAAGCTCGTCAGAGCAGAGCTGGAACTGTATCATGGAAATGAGTCCCATTAGTCTCTTGTATTGCCATGCAGTCTATTCCATTTATCAGTGCATTTAAATGCACACTAAATAATACAATTATCTCTCCACACATAATTCTGCTCGCTTGGCTTTTTTGACACTGATCCAAAAAAAACCTTACAATAAAATAAGTGCTTAACATATATATAAATATCAGACCTGTTAATAATTGAATAACATCTCATTTTTTTATGCTTAGTGTGTGATTTCGTTGGCTTTTTAATCTTTGTATTGATTTCTGTTTTAATTCAACACTCCTCTTCTTCCACTGGTGTCTTTTTCTTTGTATTATGGCGTTGATATGAATTCTGAAAGTGAGTATACATCCACAGACAAGAAAATGTCTATAATGTATATATAAAAAGCAGCAGCTGTTTGCAGAATAGTGACACGATGGTGATCACACCGCCGATAAAACCACACTTTTTGGTTCTGCGAGACAGGACAACATCCCAAATGAGAAAAGTTGAATTGCATTAATGAAGGCCATTGACATTCCCGACAGTCCTGTCGGAATATCAATTATCCCGAGAAGAGAAAATGTACCCTGGTGAAACAAAAACAAAAAAAAAAAACAACAAGAAAATATTGAAGTGAATCCTATTTATTCATTTTTGCTCCTTGGTGGGTGTTTGAGACTGAAGTGGAGTGTGGCGCTCTTCACTGACACACAGAGACAAGGGCGAGGATTTTATGCATTCAGCCGGATTTGTTGACGTTCTGAGGGAAATGATGCCACTGCAGCACTTTTTCACTTACGTTAAGAAGCCGACGAGAAGAGAATATCTCACTGTGTGGAACATGGATCACTGACTGTCAAAAAGACGAGAGTTTGGAGCAAAAATATCAAATAAACATGAGACAAATTCCCCTCCTAGTTGACATAAAAGTGTTTCGCATTTGCACATTTTAAGATTCCTCAAGGTTTCACACAGCGTTTTTGACTAAAGGGCTTAGAAATGATACACTGGTCACAAATAGTCACTATTTTTCATGCTAATCACCTTCCATTTTCTGATATCTGGGGAAATGTGCGTCTTTTTAAGTTTAATGAACAGCAATAATCATCGCACAAAGAGCTACATTTACTATATTTACTATATTTAATTTAATTTGCCAGATGGCGTATTAGACTGAACACACACACACACTACTACACTGTCACGGCGACATGACAACCTTCAATGACTCGTCACAGCTGCTCTCTGCACAGTGAAAAGCTTGTGTTAATGTAAGGGTTGAATGAGGCAGTGACACACTTTCACCAGTGAACCTGAGTTCACATGTGTTCTTTTTGTGACTATTATTTGAAATCCTTTGTTCAGATTTACTGTAGTGACAAAATGTCACACGCAGCAGTTGACCCCTGCGACCCCTGCGACCTCTGCAAGCTAAAAACGCAGATTTTCTCTGTGGACTTTGGTTTAGGAGAATAAGCAGTTCACAAACTGTTGTCTAACAACGAGGTAAAGACACTCTATCTTTACTCGTTACTACCAAATAAAATCAGAAGAAGAAGACTTGGCATTGTATTATGGTCTGTATTTATATAGAGCTTTTCTAGTCTTCATGAGCTGCTTTTGCGCAACAGTTTTGGGTTAAGTGTCTTTGCTCAAGGACACATTATAGACTAACAGGGCCAGGAATTGAACCCACAACCTTCCAGTTGAAAGGCAACTCACCCTACCACTGAGCCAGCATGGTGCACTTATTTTTTCTTAAATAATATTATATCAAAAGTGACTTCAGCTTCTACCAAAGTAATTTGCTGGTAACATACTTGTACTTTTACTCCCTTTAAGGTACTTTATACAAGTAAGTTGCAATGTATTGAATGTTGTGCTGCTGTCTCCCTGCGATGACGGTGCGTCAGCCCCTTACACAACCACACTTCAACAAACCCACAAAATGATCCCTTTTTATTGAATGTCAAGGACAGTATTATGTTGGAAAACAAAATGTCAAAATATCTCTGTAATTAAACCAAACAATTGGTGCTGCTCAACAGAAAAATACCACATTGACCTTCATCAGCTAGAGAAATGTCAATTTATTTATCTTTTATGTGTCTTTAAACAGCGGTCGAGGTTTGCACGTTTGTATGAACTGAAGATTATTATTTATAGAACATAGTGGAGACGTTTTTAAAGAGTTCCCATTTCACATGATCACAGACAGTAAATCTATAAATGCATCCTGTATTTTTACACAAAACGCCGGCTTCTCTTCTGCTCTGACACTGACGGTTGCTGAGTGAGTGAGTGAGTGAGTGAGTGAGTGAGTGAGTGTCTTCATCGCCGTCCGTTTTTTCATGATTGCTCTGCCCTCTCTGCCCTTTGAAGATGCGGCGTGTAATGAGGGCTCTGGAGGACTGTGTGTGAGTGGGTTATTCAGCCATTCAGACAAGATCAGCTCACACGTCCCACGCTCACCGACTGGACTCCCTACCAACGTCTCTGGGCTGGACTCAGCGGCCCCTTTGTCCCCGCTCACAAGGTCACACGCGCTGGATGAAGCCTTGCAGTCGCTCAGAAACCTTTGAAATCCATGTTGAGGCTTTCAGGCTTTTATCCGCTTGTGTAAATGACGCTGGTTAAAATGAACACTTTTCAGGACGTAAATGCAGTCGACTGACTAATGAAGAGACGGAGTGTAAATGTAGAACTCACCCTGAAGGTCACAGGTCACCTGATTGGTCCTGAAATAGACGATGAAGAAGAATAAGGATCAGGTCATTTTGGCCACTGGTCATGGTTGCCACAGTAACCGGAACACAAAAGGGGAAAAATGGGTTTTTATAATTCCTATATATAATCAGATCAGATCGCAGTGTGGAATTGTGAAAATTAACTTCATTTTAGGGTTGAATACAAATGCTAAAAATGGGTTAAAAAATGTATAAAAAAAGAAGAAATAAACTTAATTTTTCTTAATGTTTTTTTAGTTTGAATACAAAGACTGAATATATATATAAAATATATATATATATATATATATACATATATGAATATATATTTTCCATGTGAACTGTTCAAGTTTAATACATAGACTGTGTATGAAATGAGTAAAAAAATAAACTTTATTCTGAAGTTGAGTACAAAACCATACCTGTGTATAAAAGCCTAAATAATACATAGACTGTGTATTAAAAGGGTTTTTTAAGAGTTCAAGAAACTTGTTTTTGTATAAAAAGGTCAAATATTATTTTTGGGGTATGCAAAGGCTAAATATACAGGTTTAATACATAGACTGTGTATGAAAAGAGTAAAAAAATAAACTTTATTCTGAAGTTGAGTACAAAACCAAACCTGTGTATAAAATCTTAAATAATACATAGACTGTGAAAAAAAGAAACTTTCAGTATAAAACCTGTGCATAAAAGCTTGAATAATAATGCCAATTTGGAGTTTAATACATAGACTGTGTATAAAAAAGCAGAATTTTAACTTAATTTGTGTGGATTTCATATACTGAATATAAAAACATGGAATATCAAACGTCTTTTCGGGTTTTTGTCTTAGATAAAGGTTTGAAAATGAATTTCTGGACTTGAAAACATGCACTGGCTGAATATGAACTCGCTCATTGGACTTGGTGCGTGTGACGCATGCGTGACGACACCTGAAGCACCGCCCACTTCCCGCCCGTTGACCTATGAATGGCTCGCGACGTCACCACCCCCGCTCACTCTGGAGTTCCGTGTCAACATGGCGGCATCCATGGCTTCTCAGGCTGCGGCTAAAGGACTGAGGTCCGCTGCCTCAAAGCACCGGCTCCTGGACAAGATCAAGGTACCGCCACACGCCACGTCACCCGCGCTGCTTTCCCGCTCGCGTGTCGCGTCGGTGCTGCGCTCGAGCGTCGGTTGTCATGGACTCCGTGAGGTGTTTCAGTGTCGCTCAGGTGCTAGCAGGTTAGCATAGATCAAAGTTGAAGAGTGGGGGGGAAAGTTCTCTGTTGCACCGCCATTCATTCGTGATGGACACACTTCCTGTGTGTAACTGTTCATTTATGACCATAGGAAGGAATATAAGTGATGTTTGTTTAATGTTACACGCACTTAAAATGAACGTTTCTGCACAGTTTCACTAAACGTTTGAATTTCATATAAATAGAGATAGAGATCACAGTGTAAAAGGTCAACTCCTGCACTTTGACCCCGGTCTGTTTGTGAGCTGTGAACACTAGCATTCAGTTTGCCTTGTCTGTTTCCACGTTAACAAACAAGTACAATTACATCATAATCCAAGTATTACAAAAACAAAATAAACTCAATGATCACAGGCAAAGTTTTTCCATCTTTAAACCCTGTGGTTGTTTGTTGGGAAAGCCATATGTGCATTTACACATCAGTAATATTATATATTTATATTTTTGTAATCCATAATCTGTCCATTATTTTCTCTTTTAATCAAGTTTGGTCCATTAAATGTCAGAAAATGTTGAAAAATGTCGATTAGTGTTTCTCAAACCTGGAAGTGGTGATGACCTCAAATGTCTTGTTTTGTGGACAAGTCAGAAGTAATTCCATTGATTTAATGATTTAATGAACCAGAAAATATTCTCATTTAAGGAGCTGAAAAATCAGAAATCTTGTTTTATTTCTTTTAAAAACATCAAAATGAATCTAGTAATCGATGAATTGAGTAAATGTAAATCTTTGAAACATGTTTTAATGACTTATCGTAATACTTTATCGTAAATAAATTGTAGTAGAGTAATATGGTATGGGTTTTTCTATGACGCTTTGGGGTTTGATTTTTTTCAGGTTAAATCTTGTAGGTTTTGCCAACAAATTTGTGTTTTTGTAATTTAATGTTCAAACCGGTCTACAGGTCTACAGCATCAATGTCTTGACTGACAGGGACCAGATAAATACTGTGTTACACTGTTTTAACCACACAGTTAGACTTTAGCAGTCACATGCCCTGATAGCTATTTGGTACTGATTGAGACTCTTATCAGTGTTGTGCCTGAAGACGTCACTATTTCAGAGCAACTAATATATTTGTTTCATACTGAGGGAAGAATATTTAGAAACGTATATCAGTGAATGTGTAAGTTTACAAAATCATCTCAATTTCTAACCCCTGGAGTTGTTTTATTTTAATTGCTTTTTTGGTTTCACCTCATCTTTATTTGGAGCAAAATTTCTTGCACCACTTGAGGTCTTTTCATGTGCAAATAACAGGACTTCTTGCTTCTCCTTTTTTTTTTTTCCAATACATTTCCTGAACCGACCCAGCTGTGTGGGCCAGTTCTGCTTACAGCTGTATATCGCATTGGCAGCTGTTATACAGTATACTGCAGGCACTGGATACTTAGTCCGGTTTGCAGTGTTAGAGTTTGTGTTTGTATTGAGCGCCCGACTGTATTGAGCGCCTCGTCTGCTGACCCTCTCCATAGTGTTTACCATGATTCTAGTGTGGGTGGCCAAAACAAAGTTGATTTCACTGTTTTCTATTGTAGAAACAAGTCTGAGCAAACAGTAATTTGAAAAATACAGATTGTTTTTTTTTTGTTGACACCTCCGGCCTGGTTCACACTGGAAGCATGAGAGACGCTTGTGTATGGAAATGTCTGGCCTTGTTTTTTTCGGCGCTGAATTGATCAGGTTAGAGCAGCATAAGTAATGTAAAGCCAAACAAACGTGTCGTAAATGTGGTTGATTCATCTATTATTAAATTAATCTGAGTGTTTTTTTTTTTTTACGTTAAACACAGGTTCTCTGATTTTTCAGATTCTTAAAGCCCACATAGACCGGAAGCTCCAATTAACGCTGCATTTGTGTGTGTATCTGCGTCATTACCTCGTTTATGAAACCCTAAAGTTTCAGAACAAACAGTTCAGCCACTGCTGAGAAAATAGTGTTGTATTGTTTTCCTGGGCTCTGCGAAGTGGATCGGCACTTCCTTAATTTGATGTCGTCATCAGTAAACCTCACCACTCCTCTCGCCACCGTAGCGCCTCCTGGTGCGGGCACTAGTCTGGGCACATCCGGTTGCGTACATTCAACCGCAGAAGAAGAAGAAGAACTACTCTTGTTGTAGCTGCTGAGATGCAGAGCATCCACCGTGCCAGAGGGGGAGCTGGGTATCTGAGAGCTGGCCTATCTATTACGTCCCTTCCAGGTCCCTGGCCAATCACAGGACAGTGGGAAAGCTCTCTTTGGCTGGCCAATCACAACACAGTCCACGTTCTAGGGGTGTGGTTTTGGTCTGAAACAGCGCGGCTGACGAGAGTGTCAGTGAGGAGATATTTTGATCCGCTCGTTTGCAGCGATTAGGAGGTTTTTTAATCATGAAAACAAGTTAATATATGTAAGTAGACCTCTATAACTAACATATATGTGACCATGAAAACAAGTTAATATATGTAAGTAGACCTCCATAACTAACATATATGTGACCATGAAAACAAGTTAATATATGTAAGTAGACCTCCATAACTAACATATATGTGACCGTGAAAACAAGTTAATATATGTAAGTAGACCTCCATAACTAACATATATATGTGACCATGAAAACAAGTTAATATATGTAAGTAGACCTCATAACTAACATATATATGTGACCATGAAAACAAGTTAATATATGTAAGTAGACCTCCATAACTAACATATATGTGATCATGAAAACAAGTTAATATATGTAAGTAGACCTCCATAACTAACATATATGTGACCATGAAAACAAGTTAATATATGTAAGTAGACCTCCATAACTAACATATGTAAGTAGACCTCCATAACTCACATATATGTGACCATGAAAACAAGTTAATATATGTAAGTAGACCTCCATAACAAACATATATGTGTGATACAAGCATTCTATGTCACCTTTAAATGTGAATATTTTCTGGTTCGTTTGCTCCATATCATAAAGAAATCATTAACATTTAATCATTTTTGGTTTGTGGACAAAACAAGACATTCTGAAAACTTCATCTTTTTTTGAGGTTTGGGAAACACTGATCACCATTTTGAAACTTTCTTGCATTTTATGGACCAAACACCTAATGAAGTAATCGAGAAAATAACAGAAAAATTAATGGATTATGAAAATAATTGTTAATTGCAGCACTAATCTGATGTGGCCTTGGTTTTATACCCAAGTCTGTGCGATAGAAGTTGCACTCTTTCTGTTTCCTTCACTTTCCTGCGATGATGTAAAGAGCAACAAAATAAATAGATAATATTACGATTTTTCTTTTGCCCAATGATGTCTACATATTATCACTCAGCCTCATGTTGCCTGTGCAGTTCAGTGGCAGAACTAGTAACAGGACACCGGAGATCTGGAGGTTTATTTTGAATGTGACCTTTAACTAATTTATTTATGCACCAAAGACATATTTTACTAGGGTTTGGCATTTAGCCATTCTTTTTAATTTACAACCCTGACTGAATGTAAAGCAGACTCTTCTGTAGGTCAGTCCTCGCACATCTAAAGAAATGTCTTGTGTGGAATGATGGAATGATTCATTGTCCTTGTTAACACTATAACACAGGGAAAACAGGGTGACCAAAAAGTTTTCTGACAGGCGTCTTTAAGGATTTGGGGATACCTATCAGCAGGCAGATTGGCTTTGAAATGTATTATTGGATATTGGCAAACACACCAAGATTCGCTGATATGACTAATGTGAGTGAGCTACTGTCTCCTTGACTTCTATTTTTTTTTTTTTGTTTATTTTGCATATTGAAAAATGTTTTTCTTCATCTGCAGCAACATTACAGTATGAAGAAATATCTCATTTACAGTTGGGCGGAGTGGAAAAACTTACGTACAGTATATTAGTATTGGCGTCAGTTATCGGCCCAAGCACTCCCGATCTATCGGTATATCGGATCTCGGCAAAAAGTCCAATATCATGCATCCCCATTGATCAATGATTGCATTTGTGAAAACAAATCTTTCTGTTTCAGTGACCACATCATTTGTCCTCTATTATCACTTGGTGGCAGCAGCAGCAGCAACGTGGACTTTCACAACAGTCCAACATGAACTTCATGGACTTTAGTCTAATGTAGACTTCGTGGATTTCATGGACTTTAATCCAACATAGACTTCATGGACTTAAGTCCAACATGAACTTCATGGACTTTAGTCTAATGTAGACTTCATGGATTTCATGGATTGTAGTCCAACATAGACTTCATGGACTTTAGTCCAACGTGGACTTCATGGACTTTAGTCCAACGTGGACTTCATGGACTTTTGGTCAGCGTGGACTTCATGGACTTTTGGTCAACATTGACTTCATGGACTTCATGGACTTTAGTCCAGCATTGACTTCATGGACTTCATGGTCTTTGGTCAACAGTGACTTCATGGACTTCATGGTCTTCAACATTGACTTCATGGACTTTAGTCCAACGTGGACTTCATGGACTTTAGTCCAACATTGACTTCATGGACTTCATGGTCTTTAGTCCAACATGGACTTCATGGACTTTAGTCCAATGTGGACTGCAGAAGTTAAGAGATCTTGAAGCTGCTCCTCTAAGCCAGTGGTTTAGACCTTTTTTACTTGAAGCCCCCCTTTGCTTGTGTCCAGGACAACCCCCCACCCCAACACGAACCCCTGTCCAGGGCACGCACAAAAAAAAGAATAAAGTTAAAAGTTTATATGCCAAAACAAACAACAGTGGTATGTTTTTGATCCTATTCTCAGAGTGTATAAAAACTGAGTCTTTGGTACTTTTACCACTGTCATAGCTTGTGTGGGTGACGTTTGAGGTCTTAAGTAGACTTGTTGAACAAGCAGTGTTCATATATTATAATTTTTTAGATTTTATTAGGTTAAAACCAGGAAGTACAGGAAATATATATTTACTATTAAAAACATAACCAGCTCTGGCTTTGTGAAACCTAAATGAAATAGAACCGTAAGACATGTCATTGGTCTATTGCATACACGTGTTGATTGAGTTGTCAACCTCGGACTCTTGCTAACATAAAGACCAACTGTCAATCACGTCGTTCCTTTCAAAATGCCAAAGATCACGCCATTTTTTTACAGAGATGAAATCATCATGTCATCAGCAAGGCCCAAGGTAAACCGGCAAACAAAGTGGATACTCAAGATGTGTTATTCAAGATGATATAAAGGAAACTGAGGGAAGGTCATGGACAGAAACAGAGGTGGATAGCCAGGAAAACTTTCACAAAATCTGCTGATTTTCTCAGAGTTTCATCCCTGAGAGACCAAAAGACGTCAAACAAGGACCTCCTGTTTACAAAAAAAGGTTTAAAATGTGCAAACCAAGGGAAGTCACTCACACTTAATACTTGTAGTAATAGAACTGTGGCAGGTTCCTAAAATGTGAACCCTTGCAGAATCAGGTCTACAGCGATGACCGCTACCATAGAATCAAATCAGCTTTGACAGTGAGGGATTGAGTTTGAGATGATTTATAGACATGGACATGGCAATGTTAAGATGGTTAAGCTTCACAATGCTTTTAAAAGTGGAAATGAAATGTTTATTTCTCTCTCTCTCTCTCTCTCTCTCTCTCTCTCTCTCTCTCTCTCTCTCTCTCTCTCTCTCTCTCTCTCTCATATAAATCAAATCTTTCCGAATTCTTGTCTGCACAGCGAGATAATCCTCAGGCTGTTTTTCAGTGTCGCTGCACTGTGGTGAATGTGTAAACGTTTGCTAAGTTTTTTTTTTTTAATGAAATATTGTAAGGTGCTCCTGCTTAGTAATAAGCTAACAGTGTTGAAACCCAGCATGGTTTGATGGGAGATGCTGGGAAGAAAGGTAGCTCAATGAGACTCGGTCCTGAATATTTTACAGAGGAGGGTGGAGAGCCCTCTGCTTGCAGTGCCTTCTTTTGCTCAAACTTCAAACGGCGGGCGGTTTCCCCATCTGTCTCAGCACGAACACATTTACATTTCCTCCCCGCGAGGGATACTGGAGGACAAAGTTAGCTCTAACTGGATTTGAATATCACTTCAACAAGGTTAATAGCCATTTCTGTAGCTGGTGAGGTACTTAGGCTTTTTCAATAATTTAGAAGGGCTGCAGTCATTAGGAAACATTGGCAGCCCCTGAAATGGGGGAATGCAATAAGTGATTACGCTCCTGTCAGCTTGACTTGTGCTGTTGGTCCAATGAAGATTTTGAAGGAAATGTGAGAGCAGGGCAGATAACTGTCCAAGGGAACAATCTCAGTGGTTGTTGGAAGCTGTAATTCATTACAATACTCAGTATCTGTATCAGTCCGATACTGGGTTTTCACTCACGAGTTGATTTAGTAATCGATTGATAATCAACTAATAGATTAATCATAAGTGGTAGGTCAAAATATCAATTAAGTGATATATATCGTTGTCCTTCCTTGTTTGATAATCAATATGCCAGGGCGAGTATCGAGATTTCAATTAACAAACAATGCCGCTCTAAAGTAAACCGTCTCTGCCACTGGACGTCACTACTTCATGTCTCCTCACGGCGGCGCTGCTCAAATGAATAAGGGGGGAAATGTGGGTGAAGGTTATCTGGCCGAAGAAGAGGGCGTTTACAGCTGGATAATGGAAGAGAAAGCTACGCTAAGAGATGCTCCATCCACGTTCAATACATAGACTTTATGACTTTTGTTCTCTGTGATGTGAATAAATAGGGAAATTCTGCACTTGTTTTCTTCGGTTGGACAGATATCGTGATGTATCGCTGTATGATTGTCTTGCAATATATTGATTTTCACAGAATGGTTGTACTGTGATATTATTGGTATCGTGGACCGTGTATCGCATATCGTACTGTGAGGTACAATTCTCTGAATGGTTTTGGAAATCTTTTACTTGTAACATCAATTGCACAACTACGGTGACATCATGAAAACACACAGCAAATGATTTGATGTAGCTCCCGGTAGATGCCTGTGGCAAAGTTCATAAATGGTCTAGTCCATGGAAATGAACTTCAACATAGTTGTGCATTCTTGAGTCTGCTGCCTTCTCCTATTCCCGTGTTATCTTCCCCTTCAGAGTCAACACCTTTTGAATATGACTCCGCACTCTCTCTCTTATTAACTATGCTAATTACTGAAATCCCTATCTGTAGAGACACAACAGTCAGGTTTTCCTTTCTTAAGCCTGTCTGCAGGAGATTAGACCTGCCCTGCCTGAAGACCTGCCAATGATGCAAATCTCACTGATCTAAATCCTGCAGCCATGCTCCGCTGCTCCCGCCTCTGTCTCGGCTCCACTGTCTCAGCTCCACTCTTCTATCCGCGGATCTCTGACAGACAGATGTCATTTCTCACTTCACGCAGCAATGACCGGAGTAAGACCTTCGCCTTTTAAAGGCAAAGACATAGCGAATGGTCGCAGTAATGAGAGCAAATAGTACAAGCTTTACGTTAATAGTTTCCTGTGGTTGACACGACTTCTGGTATCATTACGGATGAACAAAGAAACAACACCACGGTTCAAAACGCCATTGTTTGGCAGCTCAAACAGAAACAGGGTCGCGACATGAGCAGTGTTTTGCCAACAGAAGTTACACACTCAGTCCTCATCCACACGGAAACTGAGATTCATTGTATACACTATCTTATTTATCTTTTTTCTTAGATACTTTTTTTAAACGTCTTCATACACAAAACACTGCCACAGAAATACACGAAAAACAGAAGACATGTAGCACGCAAGCTAGTGGACTTGGGTCTGTGACATCATTTTCACCCCAAAGTTGTGTATTAGTTGTATAGATGAAATTACCTGGCTCTTACATCTGTTTTCATACAGAAGTTTACTTTTCCAAAAGTGCTTTTTAAGTTGAAAAGAATGGTTATTCCATAACATGTGTGCACCTTAAGTTAGTCTTGAAGAATGTATATGTTAACCTGTTTTTAACAGACATTACATGACTGAAAAGTTAGTTGTATTTCTATGTTATAATTTTATATTAAAGAAAAGATAGAAAACTAAATCTCTGTGTGTGCTGTAAAGTGGTTTGAAAAAAATGAAATTGGAATCAGTTTCGTTAGGTCAAACTCATGAATATCTGGAAATGGGTTCATCCCTAGTTAATGTCTTTCTACCTTTGGTTGCTGCAGACTCTGGGGGAAAAAAAAGCAAGTTTCTATTAAAAGCAGTTCAACATCTTAATTTCCCCATTAAATATTTCATGCAGCTTTTAACATTAACTTATCTTTATTACCTAAATACTTGAACTGAATACATTGGAATCTGACCAAATAAATGAATAAATATAAAGTAAATGTGAACATAATTACATTCCAGTGTAAAGTGTGCTAGGCTGCCAAATATTCATTAACCTTTTATGGCTCTTGGCCTGACAAAACTAGCACAGGAACAATATCCATTCATCACATTTCAAGCAGGCTTTGTGATATGTATAGTACACATCTTTTGTGATATATTGATATAGAATCTATGGTTAATTTTAGATACTGTGTGCATGTTGTGCAGTAGTTAATTGGCCTTACTCACATTCATATCCAGGGACAACAAACATATCTGATTTACAAATGAGTTTTCAGTTTTTCAGACTTTTTTCTCTAAACTTGGATTTTCTTAGTGAACATTTTTTTAATTGCTGAAATACCACGTGAGAAGTGGAGATGGAAATATTCTGCCATCAGCAGTTAAGCACATGATTGAATAAAGAAGAACGGACAAGATGGCTTCCTGAATTAGCCCATTAATGCTTCATGAGGCGTGCTATTGCTACATGGCACGGATTTAAGTGGAAATATGCCTGTGATTCACACTGGCCTGTTTATGCAGAAAATCCACATCGACACTGCTTCTTTGCCTCCTCCACTCCTTACAGTGTGTCACCTCCATCACAGCTCACTGTGCTTGTCTAATCGCGCGACCGCCTGTATTTATGAGTGGCTGCTAAGTAGCAAACTGCCACCTCGTTAGCAGGAAAGCACTCAACTACAATCAGCATGGCAATGACTTTGATAGGCGTTGTGAGTATTGCTCTCGTTGACTCAGCCTCTGCCGTTAGAAGTGGACACTAAAAAAGTCCAACCCTAACCCCCCCTTTTAAATTATTTTTTCTGGACGGTTAGCTAAATGGATTGGGAAGTTGGGAGTTCATAACCTGTATGGGAACAAATCAATGACATAGAATTGGTGAACTGGCAGTGTATTAATTTCTTAAACATTTGATAATGTCCCTTAAGGAGCATTCTGGTTAATTAACTCTGCAGTCATGCGTCATCACTAATTAGGCAGTGTCATTTTGAAGAGGTTGTGGTCTAGCCATGATAAAATAATGAGGATTTTAACCTCACCAGACATGTGGAGGGGATACAGCTTCATAACATGAGATATTCAGTGCCTCTGGGAGCTCCAGTCATCCCCTCACTGAAATTAGAAAAACTGTTTATTGGTAAGAATATAGACAAAACAATATATTGATGTATTGGTATTATTTTCCTCCCCAAATCTATTTTAAGAAAAAATCTTATTGTAAAATTAGGGATGAGCCTCATTATTGGTATTGGACTCATATGAGCCAACATCACCAGATCAGATATCAAATAGATAAAAATTTACAATTCCATGCTATCCAAAAATCCAATATATGCTAGATATTTATTTAGATAGAAATTTTTTAAATAATTTTACCTTCAATGCTGGGCCACACGGTGTTGTAGTGGTTAGCACTCTCGCCTTGCAGCGAGAAGACCCGGGTTCGAGCCCCGGTTGGAACAAGGGCCTTTCTGCATGGAGTTTGCATGTTCTCCCCGTGTGTGCGTGGGTTCTCTCCGGGTTCTCTGGCTTCCTCCCACAGTCCAAAAACATGCAATGTGGGGATTAGGTAAATTGGACACTCTAAATTGACCGTAGGAGTGAGTGTGAGAGTGAATGGTTGTTTGTCTCTATCTGTGTGGCCCTGCGATGGACTGGCGAACTGTCCAGGGTGTACCCCGCCTATCGCCCGATGTAGCTGAGATTGGCACAGCACCCCCCGCGACCCTCTGGTGGAGGATAAAGCGGTTAGATGATGACTGACTGACTGACCTTCAATGCCCATCCCTACTAAAATGTCATGGGGTGGAGTGGCTCAGTGGTTAAGACCGGTACTGGTTAAGACATTGTGGTCGCAAGTTAGACTCCACCCCTGGCTGATTGTACTCAATTCCATTGTAAGTCGCTTTGGATAAAAGCATCTGCATGTAATGTAATGTTAGTGAAAAAAGAACTGAAAACTTTTCAGCAAGTTCTAAAGGCCAAATTTGTAACTTATAGGAGTTTTTTTTGGCAAAGGGTGTGTATACTACCCATAAGTCTGTGTTTATGTAAGTCAAATGGACAAACAGCCTCTCATGTTTTGAAGTGTGCAAGTGAGGAATGACATTCTTTCTGGTACGTGAAGTCCACCGTAGTTCCTTTAGAAATTCTTGAGAAAGGTAGGGTTGAGTGGAGAAACACTCGCCACGCGTTTTCATGTCATCAGAACTCGAAAGTCGCTGAGTTCACTCAGATAGCAGCGTTTTGTATGGTGGTAGCCATCATTGAATCCCATGTCGTTGTTGTTGGTGCGGTCGCTGGAGTTCAGAACAACCCAATTACCCCAGAAATTACCTCAGAAGTTCTGACTAAAAATCTAACGCACTATTTGACTTTCACTGTCACAAGTGCTGGTAGAAAGGACAGTGCACAACACACACCAAGTAGATTTTGATAGACAGGCAATAGCCTGTGATTACTAGACGAACATTCACTACGAGCACATTTAGTCCTCAAGATATTAGAGTCAAAGGATGTTCCCGTTCATTTTGACACCCTGTTCCTAAACATTGATTATGGAGCTGTAGCTTTCTCTTGTTCTTGTCATGGTGTCATAGACGAAAAATCAGTGCAAATTTGCAATGTCCACATGATTGGAGCTTTTTTTTGTTTTGACTCAGTCCTGCAAAGTGCAATAGCCCTCCCTAATTTTATAAAGACTTTAAAACCAGACCTGTATGCACATGCCAAAATGTTCCCAATAATCGGGCTGCTTTATGTTTTGCCATTGAACACTTTTTAATGATTATGGCCTGTGAGTGAGTGGAGGTTTTGTCTTGTGCGTAAGGTATGTGTTATATACACTCGCTATCATTCTGTAATTCTTTAATGCGTCTCTTTACAGTGCATCTAAAAGCCATATCCGTATTTATAATTCATAAACGGCTGGAATAAAACACCACTGAATGATAATAATGGGAATTTGTTACTTTTTATTGACTCCTGAAGGACGTTGAGTGATGGCTCCTGCTCAGGTGTCCGATTGGGTATTGATGGACTTGTTCAGCAGCAGCATCTTCTTAGCATGTGTCTTCTCCGTAATCAATCACAGCAGCCCTTTCAACATGTCTGCTGTTCTTCATTGAACACATCTCTCGTTGCCGGGCCTGTTGCTTTGTATTCAGACTTTTTTCTTCCCTCACACATGGGAGAAAAAAATGTGGATTGTTAAAATTGTAATGACCTCATCAAATCCCAAATTTACAGTCTGCAAATGCATCTGATCGTTTGACGTTGTAAAGTCTTGATGTGATGGCGAGAGTGCTAATTAAATAAACTCGGATGATAAATAAAATGACAATTAGCTTGCAAGAATTAGCATACTGATTGGCTAATCAGGAAACTGCTCGGGTCTGTGTCGTAAACATATGGAGTGCATGGTTTGCTTTTGCATAAATTGGGGCATAATAATTGGAGAAAATGTGTAAATGTGATTTTCTTTTTTTTGACAATTATGATTTGACTAGTGATATCAAAATTTGCCAGATATGAAAAGATGATTGCATTAACACATGAGATACCATCAAAATCAACCACTCTATATTCTAATGCAAATAACTGTTTATAACTAGCACACTTTGATGAACAATTAAAAAATACAGTCGTGAATAGAAATGATTCTAGGATTAAAATGATTGGTGTTTACTAATCTCTGACATTGAAATATGTGGATTATATCCATTGACGGTTAAGTTTAAACCATGATCCTCCTTAATCATCGCCTTTAATATTTTAAATTGTATTCTTTCTAAATGGGTTTTGGATTTAAAACCAAATTGCTGAAATGTGTTACGTGCTAGTTTTTATTTAAAGAACACAGGTATTATGATCTTTTAAACAAAGAAAACAGCCTGAAAACTCAACAGACCTTGTGTAATTAGAATCGACATGAACACAGTTCCATGTAGAGATTGGACGATATAAAAAATTCCTGTGTTCGATTCTGATGATCCTGAGTAAAGCAAATGCAGTATAATCTAAATATTTTTTTGATGATTGTACAAATTGGCTTTGGAATTACTTGACTGTACTTTTATGGTAAACTGAGATCTACTTAATTTTTTAGGGAAGTGAAAAACAACAATGTTAAATATAATAATTGTAAGTTAAAACACTACCCCAAACATATACTTATAAACACTGTCTCATGCATGTGGTGCAACTTTATAATACATATTCTAAAAGATACTTACCAACCTCATCAATACTGACTTAAAAACAACACATTATATATTTGGCCAGTACGGTTATTGTACATCTGATAGTATCTAGTAGTTGTACTGATACGATCTCTGTAATTCCCATCCTAGTGCTGTATTGGTCCTTAGAACTGAAAGCAGTACTTCTTCTCCTTCTTCACCGCCTCTGTGGGTGTTTCCCAACCTACGCTGTCTGCCTGCACATTCCTCGTGACACCGTTACCGTGAGCTGAAGATGAAGTGGTCTGTAACTGATTATTTAAAAGAATGAGTGGTGAGAAGTGGAGCAGGCCGAGCTGTGGAGAGGGACAGTGAGTGACAGTGCTTGACTCAGAAACAACTCGTGATAAGAGTGTAGGCTCCAGAGAGAGAGAGACTTTCAACTACTTTCCAGGTTCAACTACATGAAACCCCAGGACAGAACAGTCCAACTGTCTGTATCTACAGGAGCTCTGCCAACAGCTTTATGGCATATTCAGCATGTTGAACCTTCAATGAGAGAGCTTGCTTTGTTAGCTCCAGACAAGAAGAGCCTCGACATGGAGTTAAAATTAACATTTACTCTATAAGTTTCTCATTGAATGCTGACATTTGGGCCTGAATAAAACTATTACATGAAGTCGCTGTGCTATCATGAGTCTGTCTGTCTGTCTGTGTGGCTACCAAACAAGATAAACACATGCTGAATATTTGCCACCAACTGCACGATAGTTCTTCCAGTTTCCTTTGTCAATGAAGATGCAGACTACTGTTATCTGCTGCTAAGGAAAGTCGCTGGCTATAGTCGGTGCAGTGTATGAAACGGGACTTTTCTCCAGTCATTTGCCAACTGGGGCAGCATCGTGATTGTTTTTACCGGGTCAACGGAGTTTAGCGTTGAAACTTTTCAGTTGCCAATAATGTGAATGTACAGACAGATGAAAATCAAAAAAAATAATTAACCAAAGCCCAATCCCCTATTCCAAAACTGAGCTCCAACATCGGTATTACTTTGAGGATTTAATGAAAAATGTAAAAATATTTATCACAAAATAACCTTTCATATTCCAAATCACTTGCTAAGTCATCTAATTAATCTTTGGTACTGTTTGTCATCCACTCTAATGATCTAAAAACTACATGTATTCATAATTCATAATTACTACTCAGCCCCACATCTTTCTGTTATTGAATGATCGACTGAGCTGGATTCTTTAAACCTGCATCACTGATGTCTACAACCCGAGTTCAGAGATAATTTTCGATTAGTTTGAGAACTGCCAGAGCAGAATCACAACTTTCCTGATCCCTGACTGGGTTTACGTCCACCCAAGAAACAAATGATCTGTCTGACCTGTGCTTTCAACCCTTTGAATTTCTGAGTGGCAGATTGACGAGCAGCGCAGCATTGACTGGCTTCTGTTTATGGGCCCGATCAAAGGTGATTGCCTGCTTTGTAACCTTCCCCTGTAAATTAAGGCTTATGGCTGTAATAAATTTCCAGCAGAGCCAGGACAACTCTGTCAGACCGTGACTTTTTGACATTGTTCCACTCTCTCACAGGGATCAAGACGACCACTTTGAATTTGCCTCGGGATATTGACTCCTTAAGTTTAACAGAAGGGCAAACGACGGAGTCGTGAGTGACGCGTCTTAAAATGACTTTGCAAAGTGCCGAGATCAGTCATCCTGTCACGGCAATGACTCTCCTCACAACAAGTGTGGTTTAACATTGCTCGTCTTGCTCTCAACCAAACATGAGATGGCACACTTGGTGCCTCCTTGGAGGAGTTCGGATGTTGCGCGATCTTGTGCTTCATACCATATGGGACGACCCAAAAAAGTCCTGGAGTATTGGATGGTGCCTCACATATGTCGGGACAAATGATTCAAGGACACGGAAACCCTGATGCAGCTGCTGCTTTAGCACTGCCCGTCCTCTGTGGGACGGCAGTGCCAATCTGAGTGGCCGTATGGTGACATAGTTTATTCAGCATATTTCAAAGTTTCCACTACTCCTTTTGTTCTTTTTTTAACTTATGCTTGTCAAGTGAATTTTGTTTCAGGAGATGTCTTTGGGAGTTGCTATTTTGGGGTGAACGATGGGGACTAAAAATGATATCTTGGATTATTTTGGTCGAATGGCGGTATACCTTATATCTCCTGTATTAATGCCTCCCACCTGAGGACTCAGTTTGTGAGATAGCAGCTGGTCAGTGCTTGCTTCCACTCCACACTCCATTCACCCTGATATAAATCTCTATATACTATGTGTTCAAATTAAAATCGGAATATTGTTAGATGTTATTAAACTCGTCACAAGCTGTGTGGATTGATGGAATGGTTCTGCTTGATGCAGTACAGTACATAGTTTTTGCATTCTTATTAGGAATAGTACCAAAATAACCAGCCCATTCCATTTTTGGCACCCTTCACTTTGGGTACCAGAGTGAAATGGTACAGTCAGGGTGGATCTACCCCGGATCCACCCATGACAGCCGATTGGGTTGGTTATCTGATGTGTAGCGTTCAGTGTCCTCTTTCATTGTCGTCGTCATGCTGTATCTTGGCTGATGCGGGTATCGGGCACAGCCCACACCCCGCCAACCAAATAAAGGGTGCTTTATGGACCCAGGTCTTTACTGATCCAGACTATTCCAAACCAAACCGTACCATGATGGAAATGACTAATTTCCATGGAACGAAGCTTGTGTTCTTGTGATAAACAGCTAGATTTCAAGAGGAAAGAAGATTAAATGCTGGATTTCCTTCGTTGTTACCCATTGATAACTGTGTAGTGTTCTTCTTCCTATGCCGGGTTGATGAGATCATGCTATTTTTACATTACATTACATTACATGTCATTTAGCAGACGCTTTTATCCAAAGCGACTTACAAAAGTGCATTTAAACATTTGGGTACATATAAGAGCTAGAAGTAAGTAAGAGCTTCAAGTAGAACAAACAATTAAGTGCTAGTCATAAGTGCGATGTACAAGTTTTTTTTTTTTGTTTTTTTTTTCGTCTTAGTCGAGGTAGAGTCGGAAGAAATGTGTTTTTAGTCGGCGTCGGAAGATGTGGAGGCTTTCAGCTGTCCGGATGTCGATGGGGAGGTCGTTCCACCATTTGGGAGCGAGGACAGTGAACAGTCTCGAGTTCTGCGAGTGCCTCTGCGATCCTCTCAGTGAGGGGGCAGCGAGCCGGTTTGTCGATGCAGAGCGGAGTGGGCGGGCTGGGGTGTAGGTTTTGATCATGTCCTGGATGTAGGCTGGACCGGATCCGTTTGTAGCATGGAACGCAAGCACTAGAGTCTTGAAGCGGATGCGAGCAGCTACAGGAAGCCAGTGAAGGGAGCGGAGGAGGGGTGTAGTGTGGGAGAATTTTGGTAAGTTGAAGACCAGTCGAGCTGCTGCATTCTGGATGAGTTGCAGAGGTCGTATGGCGCATGCAGGAAGACCAGCCAGGAGGGAGTTGCAGTAATCCAAGCGTGAGATGACAAGAGCCTGGACCAGAACCTGTGCCGCCTTCTGGGTTAGAAGAGGCCGAATCCTTCGGATGTTGTGCAACATGTATCTGCAAGATCTAGCTGTTGCAGCAATGTTGGCAGTGAGGGAGAGATGGTCGTCAAGTGTCACACCCAGGTTCCTTGCGGTGTGAGAAGGAGTTACCACAGAGTTGTCGAGGGTGATGGTTAGATCTGTGGTGGGAGAGCCCTTTCCTGGGAGAAAAAGAAATTCAGTCTTGTCAAGATTGAGTTTCAGGTGATGGTCAGACATCCACTGAGAGATGTCAGTCAGACAAGCGGTGATCCGTTCTGCTACCTGTGTGTCGGAGCTGGGAAAAGAGAGAATGAGTTGGGTGTCATCGGCGTAGCTGTGATAGGAAAAACCATGAGAGCGAATAACCGAACCAAGAGAGTTGGTGTATAGAGAGAAGAGGAGAGGGCCCAAGACAGAACCCTGAGGGACCCCAGTAGCTAGAGGACAGGGTTCCGACACGGATCCTCTCCAGGTTACTCTGTATGTTCGGTTTTGAAGATAGGACGAGAGTAGGGTAAGTGCAGAGCCTGAGACACCTAGTTCTTGAAGGGAGGAAGTCAGGATCTGGTGGTTAACTGTGTCAAACGCTGCAGAAAGGTCCAAGAGGATGAGCACAGAGGAGAGAGAGGCAGCCCTGGCAGTGTATTTATGTAGCGAATGCCGCTATCACTGTCCAACCCACTCGGCCCGTGGTGAAAGCACAAACCAGATTTGGGTGTATCATTCGGAACCTCACCGTTGTAACGTCTGGTGTAAACGAGGCTTTTCAAACCATCTGTCTTCCCTGACCAGGATGCATGCATTCTCATCAAAACTGTTGAGCTAATTACAGTACTTTGATACAATTTAGAGATTTTATTTTAATTTAATCCAACTGACATCTGTCAACAACAAATAAACACCTTGCACAGCTCTACTCCAGTGATCCGTGCTTTTTCATTCGTCAGATATTTTCTGGTTTACCAGAAATAACTTCAGACAAAAGCCTGTTTGATGTTGATGATCTCGATACTCGCACTGATCCAAACCTCGCTATGCAAGTATTCCCAGAGTTACAAAATAATTATCAAAAACACGGTTAAGATCTTACTGAATGCACTCTTAAAACAAAAAAAGCTCTTTTCCAACAGAGGGAAAAGTCTGTATTCACCTTTACTACAGATTATTGCTGTGACATTTTGAGATCACTCACTGAATGTCAAGACTCACGCTGCGAGCTTGCTGAAAGCAAAACTCTGCCGCGGTTCTTCCTCAACATGACTTTGGCTTCTTTTCTTCTCTGCTGAGTTTGATTTTTGTATTAAAAGTCTTTTTGTGTAACTGTGCGTTCAAAGTGACGGCAAACAAAATGGAGACTACTTTTATTAGAGTGGTGTCACATAAATACTGAAGAGGCCTGTGACTTTTTCCCACTTTTTCAAACTCATTTCTAATGTCCCGTAGTTTATAATTTGAGTAAATGGTTTCCTAATACAAATGTCATCATTTTCATTGTTATATTAACAATTTGAACACTCAGTCGATTAGGATGGGATAAACACACATTACGAGCAGATAATTACAACGTGAACTTTCCATCCCATATTTGAAATAACATCGGGTTTGTTGTTTAACAATGTTTAACTTATTTGTTTAGTTTTTGTTGTCCTTTTTCTGTCTTTTTGCACAAAGAAATTGGAAAAGTCACACCCGCCCAATGAATCTGATTCCGATTCCTTTACTGATTCTTGGCCTGCATTTTTCATGAGGCCCTGACTTGCTGAGGAAAGCCAGGACTCAACACACTGTCTGTTTCTCCTCTGTCTCTACATATGGATGGAAGGATGACGCCGTTCATCATTGTGTCCCACTTCTCCGCACTTGGATACGTTCCTGAGGAAAGATGTTGAGTGCTTTTGTGTGTAGCGGAGTTTGCTGTGTGTGAATACTTAATCCCGTCCAGGACTCTCATGTCAGATCATACAAACTTTTGTTTTTGAGGTTTTTGTCTTGTCAACGGTGAGCACAGCACAGCCCGTGCATATCTATTCTTGTCATATTGTGTGTGTGTGTGTGTGTGTGTGTATATTAAGTAGAGTTAGGCAGAGGGAGTGTGTAGTGTTGTCTCTAGAGCACTGATGATGATAATTACTGTAGAGAGAGTGTCTCAGGAGACCGGGAGCCAGCTGCCTGCCTGCCTTGCTGCTTCAGTGCCATCTACCACTCAAATGCTTTTTTTTAACCCCCAAGTCTGACTGCAGCAGAGTCATGGGTTCACTATTGGGTAGCTTTAAGCAGACACTGGAGTGACTGAAATCATAACCGTGGTCATGATTGCATGATAGTGCTCGCTACAGGAGGGAGACTCAGCAGTCCAAAGGTGGCAATTTGATCCGTATGATCATTATCATCAGTATTATTCTGTCTGTAAGAGTTGCATAATTTATGAGAAACTGGGTATGGAAGTATTTTTGAAACACTGGAAAAAGACATTTCAGTGTTATCCTGCCTCTGCATTCCTTGATCGTTGTGTTTCAGTTGATTTTTGTTCTTTTTTTTCTTCTCATTCTTGCCCCTGAAATGCAGAGTTTTGTCATTTTTAGTATGGCTGTGATTAGGGGTCGAATCGCAGGGTACGTCGCAATACGTGGTCCACGATACCAATAATATCACAATACAACAAGATGTTTGATTGCATGGTTCTTACCTAAAGGCCCACTGGAAATCTGAGTGGCCTTCTCTCAATGTTTGTTTTCCTTGTTTACAGACGGTGTAGTCAGGCACTCATGACCCAGTCACTGAACCAAACCTTAGCCAAAAATGGTTTCAAAATATTTGTCCATGGGGGCTTCTGATGGATGCTAAAACTGCAAGACACCACAATAACCTAGAACGTCTATTTCTGATTGCTCTATAAGTTACAGGGAATTGCTTGTTGGTTTGAATCCCTGCCAAGTCGAGGGCTAGGATCACCCTGAGCAAGGTACTCCATGCCTATTGCTCATTGTTAAGTGGACATTCTGAATTGACCCCAGCTCCTTGGGGGACCACATCCAGTGTAGTCCTAGTACAGGTCCCAAATCAAATATGCAGATCATCAGCTGTGGCGACCCCTAGAGAGGGAGAAGCCAAAAAATATTAATACATAAATACTGGCCCACACCTTGACATTGAAAAATGTTTGTGTGTATAAATTACTATTAGATATTTTCCAAAAAAACATTCAGTCCTACATTTCAGGGAAAACTTATGAATACATTTTGTATATGTAATGAGTTACTGAGTGAAACTATTTAAAAGAAAATCTACAACCGTAGTAAAGTGTGCACAGAGTCAGGTATACAATAGTATAGTTTGTGAAGTGACTGAATATTGCTGCTGCCAAGTAAAAGCCCATCTTATCTTTGATTCAGACTTTCTCTGGGTCTGGTACGAAGTTAAAAAAAAAGTGCCCCGGGTTCTTGTCTCACTCCCCGGAGTTTTGCCGACGGTAACCGTCAGTGCCGGCAGGGACACTTCCAGCTTCACTTGACTTCTGCAATTAGCATCAGCTGTTATTTTAGGATGTTTGTAAAACTCCATCTCCTCTTATCTTCACACAGAAGAACCATTTCTGTCTGATATTGTATTTCGACGGTGACTGGTATTCTATAGCTAGAAATCAGGTCAGCTGATATTTGATACCAAACTTTTTGGCCTATATATAAATATTTACTTGAAATTCAGTCATCTATGTTTTATATCTACACTGAAGGGCAATTACATACAGTGTTTTCAATAAATACAGAATTATAAATGTATAAACTAAAAATTAAACCGGTTATCAAATAACTTCTTTGGCCCATAAAATGTCACAAAATGTGTTGCATGGAGCAAATAAACCAGAAAAGATTCACTTTTAAGAAGCTGGGAGCAGAAAAAATCCCTCAAACTGATTAACTGATTGTCAGCATAGTTGACAATTAACTTAGTTGTCGATTAATAATCAAAGACAGAACTGATCAGGAAAAATCCAACTTATTTGATGACAGTTGGAAAAACAATGAGAAGACTGCACACGTTTCCCGGGCTGCATTTGGATTCACTGGTGCACGACAAGGCCACTCCATTCCTTTTTTTGAGTCTTCACCCAGTCACTCCATCATTCATGAGGGGGAATGAATGGGAACAGAATGGCGGGGGGGATAAAAGGGAGTGTATTTGCTCAGCATCTCTGAAGCGTTATATGTTGGAGGGATTAGACAATAACCCCCCATCCACCCTTAATGGCTATTAGTAGTTAATTAGCTTGAGTGTGTCGGTGTAACACAGATCAGCCAAGTCAAACCTTTTTAATTCTCAAACCAACCAGAGCTGAAAATGTGTTTCCACTCAAAACAAAGCCACAGATCCAGAGTCCATGCCAACACCAGCCAGCGCTGTGCCACACAACATTCTATTAACATTCTCCCTGCACTCCAGCTCTCATGACAGCATGACAGGAGACTTCCATACGGGAAAGAAATGTATTCTTTTCTATGAAAACACAACCTGCCGAGCCATGCTGGCCTTTTGGTTGTGTTCAGAACGCATCAGGTTTGACTACGTGTCAAATTGAGGGCCTGTCTTTCATCGCCGATGACGACGATGAAAGATTCTCATGTGACTCGAAACAGGCTTTTAGCTTCTGTTCGTTAACACGTTCGTTTGCAGATTCTTAAATGATTCTTCTGTAAGAAGCTGGAGATTACTGTCTGTCTTATATCAGCACATAACAAGCCTTCATTTTATAAACTGTAAATATGTCAGTAGTGGGAATTAAGCACACTGTTTAAACAACATCCATTTATCGACCTTTTAAAAGTTAAGGCTTCCTATTATTCAAAGGAACCAGATAAATTTTGATCTCCGTTTCGCCATTTTCTTCAGCTCTTCGGTCACGAAAAAGGTTACAGAGACGCCAGATATTCCACCAATAACATCAATAACACCCAGGGCTTGAATCAGCAAATTTGATCACCGCAAAGTTACCGCGAATAAGATGTCTTTAGGGCGTCCTGCCTAAAAGTAGGGCGTCTAATTCCTTATTCTTTTCCCCGTCCCCAGGACGCCCGCACGCCCTGCTCGCTAAAAGCCTGACTTGAACTGATGATGTCCACAAATGTCTTGTTTTATTAATCACTTTCAATTATATATTTGTTTTATGGAGCAAAGAAACATGAAAATGTCACTTTTAAAAAGCTGACAAATTGTAAATATATGAAATAACCCACTCAAAGCATATATATTATATCGGGGGTGGGAATCACAGGGAACCTCACGATATGATACAGTACACGATACCAATAATATCGATACAACAGTTCTCCGATAATCAATACATCTCTGCACAATCAGTGTGTACCTTTGGAGCAGAATTCCCAGTGTCCAAAACAGAGCTCAACCCCTTTTCTACCAGTTATTCTATTCTATTCCCACATGTCCATTTTAGCGGAACCTGCACAAACAGCCTTAACAAGCTGCAGAGCGGGTTTTCTGTGTGTTGTGGACTCATTTGACTGCTGTCAGGTTCCTGCAGGGCCTCCTCTCTCTGTAAACATTGACTTCCCTTGCCATTCAAACGCCCCCCCGGGAGGATCAGCGTTGCTGGCTGCCAGGGTGCATGTCTCCATCTGTCAGTCCTCTTCTTCTTTTTTTTTTTTTTTTTGGTCTAAATCTGACTTAAGAAAATATCAGATGAAAGATCACGCTGTCACAAACACGTCCATTAACCGTTCACATGAAGACACCACAAGCATCAATGTATGGCCAACACATTTGTACTGGCATCATTAAAATAGTTGATGATTCAATCAGTGATCACTTACTAACTGCAGCCCTTGTTATTTGTGGGGAAACATTTCACAAAGAGCAGCTAGAACATTGAAAAAGTGATTTCTACTGAAATGCATGAACACTGCAGCAGTGTCATTCAGAAGCACGACTGTGCTTTGGTGCTTTTCTATCATTATATTCATATCATGAAATGTGTTATGGCAAACTTTGTGTTTTACTGTGGCGGGAGAATATTATAAGGTAACATACTGTATACTGTTATTGTTTTTATTACTCCAGCCAGCCCTAATCTGAATATCACAAACGTGAATTGCTTTGCACAAAAAGTGCGACGGAACGGACACATTTTGGAGCTTTGTTCGGGGTGTTTATGAGGAAAGTGCCTCGTGTAAACAACACATATATACGCCCAGTGCCGTCGCTGCCGACTCTTTGGAACGCGCCCTGCATGTTGGAAGCTGCAGCTTCATAGACGTCTTTTGTCCAAAGATCTGAGCTTGTGGTTTATTTTTGCAGTTACATTTGGTCATGTTGTCATTTTAGTCCAAAAAACCCAACATGAACGTAAAGTTGATAGTTGAATTTGAAGGCTTTAGTGTCATTTTATTGGTTGCAATGAAAACAGTACACATCAAACACATAAAACAAGTTCAGTTAAAACAAAAAGTTACAGTAAGGCTCATAGTTCAGGGTTTTGAAATGTGGCTGTCTGAGGTATTGACATATACTGTGTTAATCATCATTATAACACTGTTTCTGTTAATTGCCCCCGCGTGACGGACTCTTGCTCTCACTGATAACTAAGAAAAAACGTTCAAAACGTTCCCTACTGAAGTTTGAGAAGCGCTTAATCTCCAGTACCAAAGTGCTTCATCACAAATGTGTCATTTACTAAGATCTAAGAGAACACGTTTAGGTGAATCTGGAAAAGTTTTGTGTAGTATCTTTTTTTTATACATGTCTTGGGTGCCCTAAAAGGCTATTTTTGGAAAATGGTCCCAGAGTGAAAACAATGGGAGGAAAAAAAGGGACGGCAGTGAGAGCAGCTATGATGTATGGCTCTGAGACAGTGACACTGTCTAAAGGACAGGAGGTGGAGGTGGAGGTGCTGGGATTTTATTTGGGAGTGACCAGGGTGGACCGGATTAGAAACGAGGGACGACTCAGGCTGAGCTAAATAAGGCGGAGAAAAAGTAAGAGAGTCAAGGTTGAGATGGTTTGGAGGAGGGACAGTGATGTTGAAGATGGAGCTGCTGGAGCTGCCCACCTCTCTTGCTCTGGCATTTGCTGTCGCCATCTTCACCGTCGCCTTCTCGTGTGTGGAGACGAGCTTTAACGCCGCTCCATGTATCTCCGTGGCGTCGTCAGGTGTGCGTGAGGCTGTTTCTTGAAATAAGAAAAAGATTGTATGGACAAAGTTGTGTTTCACTTACCACAGGAAGCTCTTGTCTATCTCTCCACCATGAACGTCACGTGTCGTCATATTATGACTCTGGTGAAACCATATGACCACGTCCCTCTCACCTGCGTGTTGGAGCTCAGATAAATCCTCTTACGACTGCCGTGTTTTTAGTCCGTCAGTTTAGACCCGGATTCAATTTCAAGGTGTGGTGCACCGTGTGATCCTATTGCCATATTTTAGTTGTGCGCTGGTCCACACAGTGATGATGAATTTTCCTTTCTGTCAAGTATAGAGCCAAACTGGAGCAGCTGGCTACTTCTCTTTAGAAGCCGCTGATGAATATTGACTGCGCAGACTTGTGCGCCGCTGCCGTGATGGAACATTTGATTGTATTGTATTGATGCAGTATCAGTATGGTTGTGTATATACGGTGAAGTGAAAAAATAAAATCCCAGTAAAGACATTAACAGTGTCACAAAGATGTCATTATATCCGACATTACTGCTTGTCCCTAGTAATGTTGCCTGTTGTCCTGGAAGCACTAATGTCTTTTATTTCCTTAACACCTCCGGTCACTTTAAGTCCACTTAGTCAGCAACATAATGTAGTGCAATCCTGACGTTATTATGTTAGCACAATCCTCACTGGGTAAAAGAAAATACACACCCAAGCATCATTTACATGCTGAACCATAATTTACCCCGCAATCCTTGTTTTCACATCACTTTAATGGCCTTTCTCTTCTTAACGACTCCCTCAAGAGGTTTTCTGTAGAAACATTGCTCGCACTCACACACACACATGTGCACGTCGTGTGTGTGTGTGTGTGTGTGAGTACAAGTGCAGAGAGAATCTACCTTTACCACTGCCTGTGTCTCTCTGTCACATTATAAAAAGCCAATTTCTTTTTAATAGCAACAACAGCGGGAGCTGACAGGACCTTTGTCTGCTGGTGGAGCAGACTTATCTACATGGAAACAGGGCTTTTGCCCCTAGTACCATCTTTTTCGTTCTTTTTTCCCCCCGTAAACACTTCATTGTGCTAAGAAAATGTCTTCATACACACAAACTCCACCAAAAAAATTCATTCCAAACCCTGTAGAATAAACCAGGGATGAGCATGAGTGGGAAATATACAAAACCAAGGTTTTAACAATGATTGTATTTGTAAAAGCAGATCTTTTTAGGTGTCGACTGCAGCAAACATTTACTTAGTGAACTTTATGTGTTTGCAGAAGTAATGAAATTCACAAGGTTTCTTGAATGCATCTTGAAGCTGCTCCTCGAAGCTCAATCTGCTGTCGATCTAGCACAAGTGATGCAATTTACCAGGGTCTTTGAATGCGTCTCGTTAGCCACTCCCATTAGCTCAACACCCTGTGAAACCTGGAGCGTGTGGAGCATGTGCATAAAGCTTTATGTCAGGGCCAGATTTGATCATGTGAAGATTCCCCAGGGGCCAAGGGTCCCTTCAGAACTTTGAAGTGTATTTTCCTTGTCACAATTATCAATGTAACCAAATCTAAACCACGCAGGAGGGATTCAAACCTCTGCCTTTCTTTCATATCGAGAGTCAGATATCATCGGTTTGTCACGGCTTGGTTGCAAACCCAGGACTCCAATCACAAGGGTGACGGTAGCTCAGTGGTGACGCGAGTCATCTGTCAACTGGAAGTTTGTGGGTTTGATTCCCACAAAGACGCTTATCTCTAAATGGCAAAACTGTAGCGTGAAGCAGCCTTTAGTCGTCTAGAAGAAGAAAGCGATGGTCGAGGAAGACGGCGACGGCCATGATGCCGTGGTTTTGTGTTGGTTGTGTACACGAGGGTGAACGTCCACTCCTTTTTTCCAGCTGTTTTCTGGAAAGTATTGAATGTTAGGCCTCCTAATATGCTGCTTCTGTGTGTTCTGAAGGATGAGACCACGGGACAAGAAGGATGTCACCCGTCGACATCATGCCAGCTTTTAGTAAACATGTAAAACGGCTCAGTGGAGAGTTCTCAGGCGTGGTTGGGAAATTCTCGTCAGGAGTATTTCACAAAGCCCTGTGTGTGTGTGTGTGTGTGTGTGTGTGTGTGTGTGTGTGTGTGTGTGTGTGTGTGTGTGTGTGTGTTTCAACTCGTTTTCTCCTCTTTCCAGTGCACCTGGTTGAGTCCCAGGAGATGGCTGAATCTGCAGGAGTACCAGAGCAAGAAGCTGATGCAAGAGAGCGGCGTCGCTGTCCAGCGCTTCTATGTGGCAGACACGGCTTCTGAGGCTCTGGA